>NC_050576.1:48869267-49056767 GCF_011100635.1 Trichosurus vulpecula
TGTAAACAAAACAGTTCACAGTTCAACTTTAATACGTCCATTATGAATTCTCTTTTTGTTTACCTTTTCATGCTTCTCTTGATTCTTGTATTTGAAAGTCAAATTTTCTATTCAGCTCTGGTCTGTTCATTGAGAAGGCTTGAAAGTACTCTATTTTATTGAAAATCCATATTTTGCCTTGGAGCATGATACTCAGTTTTTCTGGGTAGGTGATTCTTGGTTTTAATCCTACCTCCTTTGACCTCCAGAATATCATATTCCAAGCCCTTTGATCCCTTAGTGTAGCTGCTAGATCTTGTGTTATCCTGATTGTGTTTCCACAATATTCAAATTGTTTCTTTCTGGCTGCTTACAATATTTTCTCCTTGACCTGGAAACTCTGGAATTTGGTGACAATATTCCTAGGAGTTTTCTTTTGGGGATTTTTTTCAAGAGGTCATTGGTACATTCTTTCAATTTCTATTTTACCCTCTGGTTCTAGAATATCAGGGCAGTTTTCCTTGATAATTTCTTGAAAGATGATGTCTAGGCTCTTTATTTGATCATGGCTTTCAGGGAGGCCAATAATTTTTAAATTATCTCTCCTGGATCTATTCTCCAGGTCAGTGGCTTTTCCAATGAGATATCTCACATTGTCTTCCACTTTTTCATTCCGTTGGTTCTGTTTTATAATATATTGATTTCTCATAAAGTCACTAGCTTCCATTTGCTCCAATCTAATTTTTAAGGCAGTATTTTCTTCAGTGGTTTTTTGGACTTCCTTTTCCATTTGACTAATTCTGCCTTTCAGGGCATTCACCTCATTGGCTTTTTTGAGCTCTTTTGACATTTGAGTTAGTCTATTTTTTAAGGTGTTATTTTCTTCAGTACTTTTTGGGTCTCCTTTAGCAAGTCATTGACTTGTTTTTCATCTTTTTCTTGCATCATTCTCATTTCTCATCCCAATTTTTCCTCTACTTCTCTTACTTTCTTTTCCAAATCCATTTTGAGCTCTTCCATGGCCTGAGACCAATTCATATTTTTCTTGGAGGCATTTGATGTAGGCTCTTTGACTTTGTCGACTTCTTCTTGCTATATGTTTTGATCTTCTTAGTCACCAAAAAAGGAATCTAGAGTTTGAGTTTAAGTCTGAGTTTGAGTCTGAGTTTGTTTTTGCTGCCTGTTCATGTTTCCAGCCAACTACTTGACCCTTGAGCTTTATGTCAGGGTATGACTGCTTGTAGAGTAGAGAGTACTTTGTCCCAAGCTTTAGCATCCAAGTACTGCTATTCTCAGAACCACTTCTACTCCATCATCACTGCAGCACTCCTCTGCCCCCAAGAACCCCCAACCAGGACTGCAATCCAGATCCAAGCAGGGCACAGCAAGAGAACCTGCCTCTGTACCCACAAAGCACTCCTTGCACCCCTGCTCTGATCCACTGATAGATTCCTCCCACCATGTGAGCTAAGTACTTAGGAAGCAGTTAATACTGGAGCTCTGGAAGCAGCCTCAGGAGCTTCCTGCTTCTGCCACTGCCACTGCTTCACCACCTCTGCCACCCCCAGGGATGGGGCCAGACTGTTCTCACCTCGATCCTGTAGTTTCCCACTAACCTGCTTTTTGACACAGCTCAATGATTCATGGCCCTAAGATATGTTCCAGCTGGCTGACTCCCAGTCTGGTCTGTCCTGGCTCGACCCTGGCTGGACTGTGCTCAGCACCCAGCACTATGTGGTAGACCCTTCCCAGCGACCATCAGGGCTGTCCTGGGCTGAAGACCTGTTTCCCTCTGCTATTTTGTGGGTTCTGCAGCTCTAGAATTTGTTCAGAGCCATTTTTTACAATTGTTTGGAGGGATCTGGGGGAGAGCTTAAGCAAGTCCCTGCTTTCCAGCCGCCATCTTGGATACTTTCTAAACATACACATTCTTATCTCTTTTGTTAGAGTCTAAGTTCCTTGAGGACAAGGATTATTTCACTTTTGTCCTTCTATTCCCCACTCTTAACACGGTGCCTGTCCCATAATAGGTATTTAGTTAATGTTTATTTGTTTTTTGGTTGATTAATTACTATAGTTGCCAACATCTTCTAGGGCTAAACACACCAATCCTCTGCCTATATAGCAAAAGCTACTTGAAACCAAGGCAAAAGGCATCCCCTATCTCAAAATCCACCATCATATTCTTACAAAACCAGGTAGGTGTTTCATCACTACTTGCTGATTAATTGATTATTTTAGTTATTAATTGATTGATTGTTTTAAGTCTGCTTTAGCAAAAGATTGCCTTTTCCCCAGAGAAAGTTAATCTTGCCTCAGAGTAAGACTGAATCCTTCAGTCTAAGCCAAAAGTTTGTCCATGGAATCCCTACTCCAAAGACTATCCCCTAAGACTGAGAGGCTGTGTGGTAAAGTTGATAGATCACTGGATTCGGAGTCCGGAAGACCAGGGTTCAAATTCCTCAGACACTTACTAGCTGTGTGACCTTGGCCCACTTACTTAATCTCTCTAGGACTCAGATTCCTCATTTGGCAAAAAAAAGAGTAGGATTATGCTTAATAGCTTCTAAGATCCCTTCTAATTCCAAAATTATAATCCTAATTATAAAAATTTAATCCTCTGATCCCTTCCAGGGTCAGAATGATGGAACAATTCTGAAGAATATTGTGGTCTTTAGCATTACTTCAGTTGGGACCCTCACCCCTATGCCCAAGCTAAAAGCCAGCCTGCAGAATCACGCACTGAGCAAGTAACCATTTATTTTTGTAGATTCTTCATGGCAGACAGCAAGCATAATCAACAGAGAGATAAAGATCCAGCAAATCCTTAGTAACAGATGAGAGAGTCAATTGACCCTATGCAGTCACTTAAAATTCACAGAGAAATTATAAAAGTAAAAAAAAAAAAAGCAACTGTCTCATTTCTTGTCTCCTACCCCACACAGTCCCCTCAGCAAGGCATGTCATCTTAACATGAGTTCATGCAAAAAAATTGCAATTAATAAGGGACCTTAGGCATCTCAACATGTAATGTAACATTCAAAAGGCTTGTGATTCTGTAAGATGCCATAACTTTTTCTTTTCCAAAAAGAATTCCTCTTTATGGCTCTCACTTAATTGCCCTTATGGACTAATCAGTCCAGAGCATAATGCTGTTCCTCACCCGCAACCTTTTGATCTACTTCCTACTAGGCTTTATTTCATTTTCTGAAAACCACAAAAGGAATAAAACAGGGGGATGAAGGCTGAAGTCTCCCCATCTCTCCAGGCTTGCCTGCCATGACACACTCTCTGTGCAAATGCTAAATCTCATGAGGGCTCTATTGAATAAATCTCAAGACTATTACTGTTAATTGTTACATATTTTCTCAACAAAATACCCCCTTTCTTTATGTTAAACAATGTTTTTTCCCCTTAAATGCATCGCAACAATTATTGTAACTGATTTCAATTAGGATTCCAGTTTACACTAAGTATTAGCTATTATTAGCCCTATATCAACACGCAGAAGGAGGCTTGCAGTTGACACAGCTCCTCTGCCCTCGGTATAAATGCAACAAGCATCGCACAGGGAAGAAAAACCAGAAACTGAAACATTTCTCATGCCATGTGGTGATATACGGGAAATCCTGTCTGGGTACAAGTGAGACACTATGCTGTATTTCTAGTCCAATTAATGTTATTTATGAATTCTCATGTTTGCATTTTAATTGTATAATGACTCAAGCCCCCACAGGGGATCCTTTATAAATAAATATGCCAGTATTTAGTGTAGTTGGCCCTTATCTATAGTTCAGGATCTGATGACTTTCCACCAGTATATTCATTCTTAAAGCTACTCGATGCTTGGCATTTTGTTCACAGCTCACCCAAGGAATCGTGGCATTCCATCCTCAGAATCAGGGGTTTATGTCTGGATTTCTGTTATGCATTTCTAAAGCATTAGCTAAAACACTCTTTAGCCCCAGGTTTCTCGGTAGCTGTCCTCTTCATCATTTCCTATAGTATAATAGTATTCCATTCTATCTGCATATCACAATTTGTTCATTATTTTCCAGGTCTACACATTAATATCTTCTCTTTGTTACCTCTCTGTTACCATAAGCATTAGCACTCCATGGACAATACCACTGTTGGAAGATCACTTAACCACCATTGAAGTAGGTTACCCAAGGAATCATACCGTTGAGAGGCAGAGCTGTGGCAAGAGCAGCTTCATTTATGAGCAGAGTCTAGGATAAGGATTTTTAGTCTTAATATCCCAGAGGTCCATTGAAAGATTTCAAGGGGTTCAAGAACTTGTCTGGGGGAAAAAATTACATCTTTATTTCAATATAATTGGTTTCCTTTGTAATATTGTGGGGTTTTTTGATTATTCATTTAAATGCATTATTTTCAGAAAACATTCGTAGGTTTTAGCAAACGGCCAAAAAAGGCAATGACACAAAAAAAGTCTGAGAAATCTGGGCTAGGAGGTCAGTTCCTGCCTATTCACCCAATGGCTACCTGCATAAGAAGCAGAGGATTGGTTCCAACCATCCATCCATTACTTGGAAAAATTCTAAAACCTATCATCAAAGGAGTGGATTGTGAATTCTAAGAAATAAAGCATGGCCCATGAAACTTAACCTTATATAGAGCAGATAGGTCATGCTAAACTCATCTGATTCCCTTTCACTTACTTCCTTCCTTTCCCCCTTCCTCTTCCCTTCCCTCCCTCCTTCCTTCATCCCTTGCTTCCTTCCTTCTTCCTTCCTTCCTTCCTTTTTTCCCTTCCCTTCCTTCCTTCTTTCTTCCTTTCTCTCTTCTTCCTTCCTTCCTTCTTTTTTTCTTTCTTGGACAATAATCAATTGGTATGCCAGGAAAATACAGTACATACAGTTTTCCTTTATTTTGGTAGAGTGTTTGTCAATTTCTCATTTTTTCTGTGTGGATGAGAAGAGATATGGACTAGGTATCAAATAAAAACAGGGCCACTAATCTATCTGTAAGAATCCCTGCAGAGCACATATTGACTCACTTTTAAAAAGTAATATTATATATATCTTAATGTATTTTTATTTATTTTGTTTAATATATTTTTCAATTTCATTTTAATTTGTTTTGGGCCTCACTCAAGAGTCTTGTGGGATGCATATTTGACACCTTTGGACAGTTAGGTTGATTCAGAGCTGGGTGAACTACTAGACCCAAAGAGACATCATTAAACATTTTATATTCACTTGCAAAGAAATCTCTAGTGAATATCCCAGGGATCTGCCCTTGGCCCTGTGTCATTTAGCATTTTTTAACATTGATTGGGATAAAAGGATAGTGCCTTACTTGCCAAATACATAGGTGACACAAAGCTTAGGGACATAGCCAATGTGCTGTATGACAGTGAGACAATCAAAATTGGACAGATTAAAATGATGAGGTGAATCTGGTTAGTTGAAATTCTATGGGATTAATTATGAAGTCTCACATGTGAGTTCATAAAATTAACTTTAATGTACAAAATGGGAAAGGCATGGCTATATAACAGATCGTGTGGAAAAGAGCTAAAAGTTTTAGTGTCCTACGTGGTCAATATGAATCAGCTGTGTGATGAGGAACTCAAAATGGCTCATGAGAACTTAGATTTCATTAAGACTTAGGATCCAGAACACAAAAGAAATATCCCCATCATATTTAGCGAACAACTGGAGTGTTGCAGTCAGTTCTGGGTTCTATATTTTAGGTAGAACATTGACAATAATAACTCACATTTCTATAGCATTGTTAAGATTTACAAAATATTTAACCTACATTACTCATGATAAGGTAAGTGATTTTTTTTAATTGAGTAGACCGGTGAATTGATTAGCTCAGGAAAATTTCAATGAGGAAACCCTACAATGCAAATCAGCACCTACTTAGAGACTTGAAGCTTTAGAGTTTCCTGGGAATTGTGTTTGTCCTTCATTTTCAAAGAGGACCATGGCAATAGGAAAATGATGACATGACTTGCAGTTGACTTTGATTTGAGTGAGGGAGGGCTGTACAAAGTCACCAGCCTCACCATCTCCTCCAGAGCTATCTGGATCCAATGACCAGATTCATCAGGATGACTGGAGATGACCCAGGATGCAATGGGAGACCCTGGCCCTTTTAAGCTAAGGCCTCTTCAGGTACTCACTTAGAGTGAGGTGATGCTTATTCAGTGAATCAGCCTCTTTAAAAAGTGAGTCAAGGGCTGGCCCCTTTAATTAGGAAAAAAAAAGCAAGCTGGGAGTGGAAGACCCTCAAGGTTGTACTTCCAAAGAGAAACAATTACCATCAACATTCACTCTAAGCCAAGAGGGCCCAAAATACAGCCATTAAGTGGAGCTTGGGCAGGGACCTATTTCTGGAGATAGTAGGAAGTTAAGTGACTTATAGGTTAGTGACTTAGAGTTATGATTATGATCCTCATACTACAGATGAGGAAACCAAGGTTGAGAGTGTTTAAGCTAACCATATGGTCATAGAGCTAGTGGGTGCTAAGCTGTAGCTTGGATGATGTTCCCCTCCTGATTTCAACTCCAGTGCTCTGTCTAGATTACCACCATTTAGAAGAGGTTGATCAGAATGAGAAAGAGCCTTCAACTCATGCTATAAAAGTACAGGTTGAAGAAAATGGGGTGTCTAACACAAAGAAAACAAGACTGGAAGAAGATCATGATTACCACCATTAAGTCTTTAAAGTCTGTCAAGACTTTGAGCCTATGGAAGATTTTGACCTGTCCTATTAAGGCAAAGAGGACTGAAGTGGGGAAATCAAGTCAAAGTTCCAAATTTAAGTTTGAATTAAAGAGAGACTTTCTAACAATTTGAACTATCCAAGAGTTAAATGGTACGTCCTTAGGAGGTGATGGTTTCCCCTCCCTAAAAGTCTTCAATAAAAGATTGTTGGTCATTTTGGTTGGATTTTAAAAATCTTATTCAGAAACACACTGGACTAGATCATCTCTAAGGGGCCTCTCAGCTCCACGAGTCTATCATCATCTCTGCTTATAGGGTCACAGATTGAGAGATCTAGAAGCAGATCTGTAATGCGCTTGGAAACCATCTAGTCCAACCCTTTCATTTTACATAGGAAGAAACTGAGGCTCATCAGGGTGAAATGACATTCCGAAGGTCAAAAATTTTTCACAGTCTTAGTCCCAAGAACTGAGCCTCAACTGCAAGTTCTCAATCTTTGTTCCCTGGGGAGTAGGATGCTGCTTTAGGGTTCAGGTGTTTAGTCTGTGGGAAAAGATCTGGGATCCGACTTGTTTCATCCATCACCAGCACAGATTTATTTGGTGAAATATGAGTAAATATGTCTAAAAAGCCAGTGTTGCAATGGGGGAAATTACTGAGTGAAAAGTCCTAAGGCAAATAACAAACTAATTGTAGCCTGCCCTGGACTCTGTTCTTCTCTCTTTGTACAGGATTGGATTTGTGTTGGCAGTCAGTCAACAAACATTTATTAAGTGCCTACTATGTGCCAAGCACTCTAATAAATGCTAGGAAAACAAATAAAGGGGGAGAGGATAATGCAGTCACTGCTCTCAAGGATCTTATAGTTTAATGGAGTAAGACAACATGCAAACAACTACGCACAAATGGGGTGTACAGAATAAGTTCTTAAGGGTAAGCTCAGAAGGAAGGCACTAGCATTAAGGAAGACCAAGAAAGGTTTCTTGCTGAAGGGAGCATTTAGCTGAGACTCAAAGAGACATAGAGATGTCAGAAAGCAGAGATAAGAAGGGGTATAATTCCAGGCATGAGGGATTTTTTGCTGCTGTTGTTCAGTTGTTTTAGTCATGTCTGACTCTTTGTGACCCCATTTACGGTTTTCTTAGCAAAGGTACTGGAGTGGCTTGCCATTTCCTTTTCTAGTTCATTTTATAGAGGAGGAAACTGAGGCACACAGGGTTAAGAGACTTGCCCAGGGTTACACAGTTCTAGTAAGTATCTTAGGCCAGATTTAAACTCAAGAAGATGAGTCTTCCTGATTCCAGGCCTGGTACTTTCCCCAACTGCCCAGCATGAGGGATAGCCAATAAAAAAGTCTGGAGCTGGGAGATGGAGTGGCTGTACAAGGAACAGCAAGGAGATTAGTTCCACTGAATCATACAGTAGGCAGAAGGGAGTGAAGTTTAAGAAAAGTGGAAGGGTAGAGAGGGGTCAAGTTATTAATGGTTTTAAAAGCCAAACAGGATTTTATATTTGATCCTTGGAGAAACAGTGAGACACTGGAGTTTATTAAATAGAGTGGTGACACAGACCTATGCTTAAGGAAAGTTAATTTGGCAGCTGAGTGGAAGATGAACTAGAGTGGGAGAGAGAGCTGAGGCAGGGAGACCAACCAGAAGACTATTGCAGTAGTCCATGAATGAAGTGGTCAGGGTCTATACCAGGGTGGCAGCAAGTAGAAGGAGAAGGGAGCATATGGAGGTAGAAATGATAAGAATTACTGATTGGCTGTGGAGGGGATGAGATAGAGTGAGAGGGCAAGAACACCTTTATTGTGATCCTAGGTAACTTGGAAGATGGCGGCACCCTAGACAGTAATAGTTTAGTTAGGAAGATGGGATTATTTTGGATGAAAAAATCCCATTTTGTTCATGTTGAGCTTAAGCTGTCTAGGGTATGACCATTTTGAGATGTCCCACTGGAATTTGGTCATACGAGACTGGTAGCCTGGGTTGAACTTATAGATCTCAGAATCATCTGCACAGAGACAATCATTTTAAACATGAGATGAGATCATCAAGCAAAATACTAGAGAAGAAGAAGAGAGGAGGGCCTAGGGCAGAGCCTTGGGGGACACCCATGGTCAGCATGTGTTAACTGGATGAAGATTCAGCAAATTAGTCTGAGGAGTGGCCAGAGAAGGGAATAAAAGGAGAGCAACATGACAAAAACTGAGAGAGAGGAGAGTGTCCAGAAGAGGATGATCAATAGTGTTAAAGGCTTCAGGGGGGCAAGAAGGGAGGTCAAGAAAGATGAGGATATAGAAAAGGCTGTTAGAATTGGCAATAAAAAGATGTTTGATAACTTGGGAGAGAGTAGTGTCAGTTGAATAATTCAGTCAGAAGCCAGAATGCAGAAAGTTAAGGGAAAGGAAATATAGGCACTGCTTGTAGTTTGCCTCCTTAAGAAACTTAGCCACAAAAGGCCGGGGAGAGATGGGACCATAGTTAGCTGGGATAAGTGGAGTGGATCAAAGTGAGAAATTTTGGGGATAGGGGAGACATGAGCATGTTTGTAGGCATCAGGGGAGCAACCTATAGATGAGGATCAATTACAAATCAGGTTGAATATAGATGATAGGAAGGGCAATCTGCTGGAGAAGACAGAATGGAATGGAATCACTTATGCAGGCAGAGGGATTTGCCATGACAAGTAGAAGAGCCCTCTTCCTGCAAAGTAGGGGTGAAGGAAGAAATATAAGCAGATGGTATTTGGCTAATGCGAAATGAGGAAGTCAGAAGAAGAACCTCTGTGCAAACAACATCAGTTTTTGTGAGTGAAATAGGAATCAAAGTTCTCAGTTGAGAGAGTAGAAGGGACCAGGGAGGTTTGGAGAGTATGGGGATGGAAGAAAAGGTTTGTAAAAGTGGTTGTAGTGTGTGGGATAGTGAATTAACTAGGAAGATGTAAAAGAAGTCCCTTGTCACAATGAGGACCCAGGTGAGATCATGTAATATAAATTTGGAGAAGACTCAGTCAGCACAGTTTCATTATTTTCCCCAGCTTTGTTCAGCATTTCATTCATAGGAGCAAAGGGTGTGGATGCAGGAGTGATTTAAGGTTGAGGTTTGGCAAGGTAAGATCTTCCATAGGATAAAAGGGAAAGGGACTTGAGCAAAGTACATTGTATAGAAATGAACTGATTCCCCAAGAAGTCAAAATGAGGAAGGGAAGAGAATGTGGCCAGTGCAGGAGTTATGGCCTGGGGAAGAACAGAGGGGTGGAAGCATTGAAGGTCCTGATGAGGACAAAAGTGAGGTTTGGAATTGGAATGCAGAGGGAAAGGCAGAACAACAACAAACTGTGATGAGATCAAAGAATTTCGGAGTTGACGAACATGGATGTCAAGGTATGAGCATCTCTGTGGGTAGCTATGGTGGAGTGAAGGAGCAGGCCATGGGAATTTAGGAAGTTGAGGAATTTTCTGTTTCAATCCTCTGCTTCACATCTGGTTTGTTACTTTCCTACTAGCTTCTTGATGTCTGGTGTGGATTCCCTATGGAGCATAGTTGCTGTTATGGCTTAATCTGTCCCCTGACTTTCCTTGACCCCGATCATGAATTATCTTCCATAAACTGATGAATCAAGCAGGTAAATAGGTCTGTTTTTTCAGTTTCTCAGGGGAAGATGGGAGTATGAAACTGGATCAGACTGTGACAACGTCATAAGAAGGTAAATCACTACATCCCATGTTCTTTGATGACACAGAGAAACAAAATGCCTGTGCGTATTTCTATATGGCATTGTGGGACAACCCCCTAAAATCACAGATTCTCAGGAATGGGGAAAGACCAGAGGGAAGTATTGTGATGCTGGGAAGGGTCCTAATATTACACTCAGAAGAACTGGGTAGAAATCCTAACTCTGGCACTTATATAACTTGTGTGACTTTAGGTTAGTCATTCAACCTCTCTAGGATTCAGTTTTCTCCTTCTTAAAATTAGGAGTTTGGACTACATGATTCAAAGGTACCTTCCCCCTCTATATCTGTGATCATGTATATTTTGTCGCCTTTGCTTTCCAAATGAGAGCATAGTGAGGAACAAAGTGGTTAAGTGACTAAGTCTACGTTTCCTTATCAAACTGGTCCTTTCCCTCATCTGACTAGCAGTCTATAAAAGACATCTTCCAGGAAGAAAAGGAGAACAATGACCCATGAACTCGGTCAATTATTGTTCTCTAATTTACTCCTTTGGTTTGAATAAGAGGTGCGTTAACATAGAGAATTGCTTTTCTTATCACTGTCATTGATTGGACATTTCACAAAGCAAAAGAGAAAAATATCTTTTGTTCTTTTTGTCCACCATTCTACTTGCCCATGAAGTTACCCAAATCAAATTAGTTCCCTAATTAGAATTGGGAGAAATGAATGCATTTAAAATGGCACCAGCAAAAGTGTATTACAGCATTTATAAATTTTTCCTTATTTCCTTTCTTTTGAATTTCTGTTTTGTAATTGGAAACTTTCAAGGCTTATGTCAAGGTATGTCTGTTTCTTTCATCTATCACCCTGATTCCTCCACAGATCCTGTCATATCTCAGTTCAAATCCATAATGAATGATGGAATATTTTCATCTATTCCCAAGTTCAATCAGATCTCGTGTCATTTCAAACATTGCCAATTCCTTGTCCTGAAGCATGTCATGAAACTTAGTTTTGTTAGGATTAATTCATATTATTGAAGCTTCTGGCTTCAGGGTAAGAGGTTTCCTTCTTCCTCTCTGAAACTAACATTTCTACTTCTACATTGGACCCCAATCCCTTCTTACCTCGTCTGGAATCTCAATCCCAATTTTACTAGTATCCTACTCCCTTCACCCTCCCCCACCCCATCATTTACTATTATTTTTTCATCTCTCCCTCTCTAGTAGTTCGCATTTTTTTTTTTGCCATCAACCAAACTCCAGGCTCCTCTATTATAAAGAAATCTTTGCAGGATGTTGTGATGCCTTTTAATTACTTTCCAATATTTCTTCTTCCTTTTCCTCTTGCCTTTTAGTATTCTCAACTCTCTTTAAGGCTCAATGCCAATGCCACTTCCTAGTGAGTCTTTTCCCAGTTTTGCCTCTTCAATTTTTAGTGCTCTCCTCCCATGGAAATTGCTTTATATCAACTTTATACATAACAGCATATTTGCTGATCTGTGCATATACCCTCACAAGAATGTAAGTTATTTATTTGTAGGAACTGTTTCATTTCTGTCTTTGTAGCTCCATAATCAAATATAGATCTCTGTACACAGTAGGTACATCCTAATTGTTTCTTGAGTTAAATTGAATTACTATCAAATTCTGTGATTCTAAGTTCAATACTGTATATGTCGGCTTCTAATCAGTAAACAAGCACTTATTAAGTGCTTCCTGTGTACAAAAATAAACATTAAGTAGTCTTTGACCTCAAGAAGGTTCCATTTGATAAGCAGAGACAGCATGTACATAAATGACCATCCACAAAATACGTACAAGGTAAGTTTGGGGAAGGGGAAAGGAACACGAGCTGCTGGTGGAATCGTGGTAGGGTACATGTAGGTTGGTCAGTTTTAATCAACTTTAGCTATTACAGTACATTTTTCTTTGCCAATATTCTTTTGAAGCCACTTTTCTTTGCATGGTTTACCTTACTTCATTTACTTCCTAAATCTTTCTTCCTTTCATACATGAAGCAGGAAGCATTTATTTAAGAGGCAAGTGATCTAGGTATCTCATGACCCAAACAAAGGTGTTCAGATGCCTGTTCCCCACGTTGAGTTCTATAGAGGACATTTTAGTGCCTGAAACAGGACTATGGCCAACCCCAGAGCATTCAGTTATTCTGAACAACTAAATAACTGCTCTTTTGGAGAGGCTAGCAGCAACAAATCTAAAATTATACCCTTTAACAACTCAGCAGAGTGGTAGGCTAAAAAAACCCCTTGGAGCACCCATACATACATAGGTGCACGTAGACAAACACACACACATACACACACACACGTACATACACTATCTCTAGTGAGCAACTGTTTTGTTTTCTTATTTCCCTACAGGAGGACTTTAAACCTATGCAAATTTCTGACATCAGCCAAATCTCCCAACTAGTCTCTATTATAAACAGAAGTAGAATATGAGGGATAAGTTTAGTTGGTAGTTAGGGGCTCAATGAAATTCAATCACAGGTTTAATTTAGGAAAAATACTCAAGTGGCCCTGACCCTTTCCATAAGGCTTTGGGGAGGGATTAACAGAAGATAATCTTTAACAAAGTTATCAAATGCCTTCTATACTCATTTGCCTCTAGCATCAATATGTGTAAACATTCATATTTCATCAAGTCTATATTTTATCAAGTCCAATAATTAGAAATTATTCTAATGTCCAATCTTGCCCAGCTTCACTTGCTCATGATTTTCACAACCAAGAAGAAAATGACTAGGATTGGTAAAATATCCAATCCAATTCAATCCAACAAGCCTTTATTAGGCTTTCATTAAAGCATGGCACTGTGTTAGACGGTCAGGATGAAAAGACCAAACAACCACAACAAAATGAAAACATTCCTCAAGGTCAAGAATCTTATGTTCTCCTGGGAGATGTGGCATGTAAACAGATGTACATGTACATGGACATTTAAAACAAGGTCTTGTTGCTAATGAGTTCAAATCAGCATAACTAGAGATAGCATACTGGCTCTGCCATTCCCCAGTAGATAAATGCTCAACATATAGGAACAGGCAGTTCTCAAGGGATGAATCCTAAACTAAAAACAATTATATGAAAAAATGTTCCCAATCACAAATAATAAGAAAATTTTAATTTAAAATGACTTTTTTTCTATCTACTCCTCATCACTTTGGCAAAAACAAATATAGAAAATGACAATTGTTGCAGAGACTATGGGATGACAAACACACTAATAATGGGCTGTTGATGGAGCTGTGAATTGGTTAAGTCATTCAGGAAAGCAATTTGGAACTGTTCCCAAAATGTGATTGAACTGTACACATACCTTTGGAACTACAGATACCACTACTAGGCTCATATACCAAAGAGAAACAATACTAGTTTTGAATTCAGAAGACCAGGTAGAGAGAGTTCTACTATTTATTACCTGTGTGACTTTGGGCAAGCTATGTAAAGCCACTGGATTGCTTCATTTGCATAATAAGACAATCAGACTACACTACCTCTAAGACTGTTTTTCCCCCTCAGGCTTTTTGAAAAGCCACCTTTGGAGATCAGAATGCTAGAGGTGGATGCCTACTGGTTTAGGCAGAAATCACCCCAGTTTTTGCCCTGACTGTGATTAACAAGGGCAGACTTTGCTAAAGCCCTCTCATTCAATTAGGGCCAGTAAGTCAAGGGAGAGAAGAGATTCTATGCATAGTATGCATGAAAAAGCTGGACAGTATAGCTAGTCAGGTGTATCTCTATGATAAGCAATGGAATTAGATATAGGAGAGTGGAGAGTATGGAAGAATCAAAGCAGGTCATGAGATACTCAGTGTCAGACTCTAAGACTTGTGTTGTTGGGTCATATTCAAGAGAAGTGTCAAGATGGATGCTCTATGCCTGAAATTCCCACCCCTCCCCAACTCCAAATTGCAGACTCAAGGCAATGATCTCTCCATCTTTTCTCTCCTCTCTGCCTCCCTCTCCCCTCAGAGAGTAAGTACCTATTTCCCAGAAATTATCTCTGTAACTTTTATTTTTTTCTCTTTTTTTTTCTTTTTTAAGAAAAATTCAATTAATAAGCATTTATTTTCTTTCCCTTCTACCTCCCTCACTGGAAATGTCCAAAATTATGTCTCATTCTATATTGTGAATCCATCTGTTTACTTTTTTCTTTTCTATGTGATATAGCTTAGGATCTGGACTCATTTTCACAAGCCCCACTCTCCTAGTAGGTTGGGTCCCCAGAGGAGGGCGGACTTCTTCTCCCTTCAGGTTTCTAGGAATGACCCTGAGGGCTTAAGTAGTTTTCTAGTAATATAATTCCCAAGTCCCCATCTGGCCTACCCCAATGTTAACCAGTTAACAGCTCCCCGATATCAAGTAACACCAGCTAGCTTTTTTAAAAATTTATTTTATTTTTAATTTATACAAAAAATAAGTATTTCCATAATACAGTACAAGAAGAAAAGAAGGTTGCACATGAAACTGTAAATCTACCATGCACAACTTTGATATTTGTTTCAAATATACAACAAAATTATCATGTAAACTTTTTTTCCTTCTCCCCCTCCCCAGAAGGTTTAGCAAGGAGCAAAGGACAAAAATATCCCCCAAAGTTCTGTGGCACAAACTCCCACAAATACATACAGAGTCTGGGGAGAGATAGACCCAAATTTAGACAAGGCATGGGCAAACGGGTAATATAACTCCTGGGTGGATGGATATCCATTTCTTTTGTAGAGTCCTTGAGAGGTTCTCCTGAGGTGTGTCCTGAGTCTGTACTTCACGTTGAGAGTCTCATTTGTCCTCTTTTAGATCCTGATGGGAAGCATTGTTTGCTGCTGGTACAGTTGCTCTAATGACATTGTGAGCGGTAGAAGCTAGTAAAGTGTTCAATCGCCTTTGGCCTCACTCTCCCCCATAGTTACTGCCTTCTGACGCAGGCACAATGGCTCTGCCTCCTCAAGCTTCCAAAGTTTTTACTTTAGAAAAAACTGCTTGAATCCTTCTGTAGGAATATCCTTCTCTTAGATATCTAAACCCAGGGGTACGTCTAATTCTGTCAACCAGTTCCAATACGTTTTGTCAACTGATTTCATCCGGTACTTAGAAACATTTCACTTCTTCTCAACTTGATTAACCAGGCTATTCCTACCTAGTTTATGCTTTTGATTGACTGATTCAATAGCAGTGCCTCGGAACGGTTCATATCAAAGTTTACAAATTTGATTGATGGATGGATTCTGTAATTGAGTCAAGGAGGTGTTCTCACCTAATGATGGCATCAGGATACATAGTATCTTGTTAGTTACCTTAATTTGGGGGAGGATGACTGATTGATTTCTAGCTTCATTTCAGAAGTCAGTCAGTCAACTAGCAGTTATTAACCACCTCGTAAGTCTCAGGCACTGTGATGTGCTGAGGATATAAAGGTAAAAAGGGGTGGGGGTGGGGGTTGAGGATGCTTTACCACTAGACTCTGCTCCTTCTAATGTATCCTCTATACAACAGCAGTATTGTTATTGCTGAAGTACAAATCTGATCATGTTTCTGTTCTACCCAAGAAACTGTATTTCCCCAACACCTCAAGGACAAGGGCTCTTTATTTGGGGTCTATGAATTTCTTTTACACACACACACACACACACACACATATGTGTGTGTGTGTATATATATATATATATATATATACATATATATGTATATATATATATATATATATATATAGAGAGAGAGAGAGAGAGAGAGAGAGAGAGAGAGAGAGAGAGAGAGAGAGATGATTATTCTTCAATATACTTAGTTTTCTTTGTTATCTCAGAAGGGGTTTGTAAATTTCAAAGGATTGCCAAAAGGATGCATCATCCAAAAAAAAGATTGCCTCTAGAATAAAATACCCTTCTGTTAGTCATTCCCTCCTCTTACCTCTCTAGGCTTTATTTTACATTAGTCTCCAGGCATTATTCTAGCCAAACTGAAATATTTGCTTTTCCCCACATATGTCTTTGTGCAGGCTCATCCCCAATGCCCGGAAGTCTCACCTGCCTGACCTCCACATCCTAGAATCCCTTGCAGACTCAGTAGAGGTAACACCTGTTATCAAAGACCTATCCTGATTCCCCGCTACACACCATTTGCTAGTATTCTGCGTAATCAGAGTCAATTTGTTTACTTTGCACACAGTTTACATTTATCTTTGTTCATTTTATTCCCCCCAAAAGAATGCAAACTCCTTGAGAGCAGAGACTATTTTTTAAAAATGCATATCCCAACACCCAGTGCAATGCCCAAAACAGAGTAAGTGCTTTATAAATGCATTTTAAATAGATGAGTGAATGAAGGAACTTGCCAACTAGCTCCTCAGTCCCATTACAAAGATCAGGTTCGTGATGCTGATGCCTTAAAGAGAGAACACCTGAAAAACCTTGAACCTCCAACTAGTCCTGGTCCCTGGTAATTTAAAGGAGAATTCATCTTTTCAATGAGCAACAGGTGACTTTTGGGGGGGGTGCTAATTTACTGTAATTGCTGCCAGAAATGCCCAAGTGGTAACAGATTAGACTGTCCGCCTCCCCAGCCATGGCTAGCTCCTGTCACCATAGTTTGACTTGAAACTGCCATTCTTTGGACTCATTATAGCCCATTCTCCACCCCCCACCCCTCACTCCTATAAATGCAGGTGTTTCCTCCAACATTAGCGCTGGTGCTTGGGAGATAACGGAGGGCAGCCAACAATGGGCTTTTCTGCTGACCATCACATTCTCACTCAATCCAGTTTCACAGGCTCTCCCTTGTGCTCCCAGTACCTCATGTGGGTTTCTTATGGATTATCTGGATAAGTGCACTTATGTTACAAGCTACATAATCACGAAAATGGCTTTTTTCTCAGCAGTGCCTCCAAATGTTACAACCTCGAATAAAATACACGCAAGTAGTTTCCAGACACAGAGGGGCTAGATTTTAGCTATAAATCCACATATGTTGAAAGAGAGTAGCTCAGAAACTATCCACAGTGGTCTTCAATGGGGCTTGTCTCTGACTTTCTTCTTGGCTATAGTCAGGTGAGAAATTATCCTTATTAATGGATTAGAAAGTTAATTGATCTATATTATAGCTGAAAGTGCCCAGATAAAACAGAAAAGAGGGTTTCTCATCGCCTGCCTCACTCATATATTTAAGTTGTCCCTAAGTAATTTTAACTTACACTATCAGCACTTAAGGTACATATAATTCATTTGGAAATAGAAAGGGTTATAGATTTAATATTTTTATAATGTCTCATTACTAATGCTTTAAGATCTTATGTTTAAAACACTCAATAAAGTTGAGCTAAGCATTGTAATATTCTTTACAAATTTCATAGGATTTTTATTTTTGGATAATGATGTAAATTTGATAAATGACATAAACTTCCATCACAGATGGAAGTTAAATGTTTAATGATGTAAACAATTAAAAAAACCTTTATCTATACAAGCCAACTCAAAAAAATAAAACTTGATGTATTTTAGGATTTAGTAATATTTCCAGATTCTTTAAGTTTGCTACCTATTTCTGAATTCTTTATAATTTAAAAACTCAGATTTGGAAAAGACATCAAGAATCATAGGATCACAGATCTGGAGGTGGAAGGAATCTCATAGACATAATCATTTTGCAGATCAGGAAACAAAGCCACGAGGGAGGGAGAAATTAGTCTAAAATCACATAGATTGTGGATCACCGTTGATCACATTAAACCACAATATTTTACAAGGACTATAATATCTCAAGGAGGAAGACAATAGTAGTGAGCAATCTAGTGAGTGTCACATAAAAAACAGGTGTAAATATGAAAGGAGATGGAACAAAATAGCTGTTTCCAAATATCTGAAGGGTTGTTAGTGAAAGAAATTTTAGTCTGATTTTGCCTATGTCTGATGGAGAAAAAAAGACCAATTAATGGAATTTCTAGCAAAGTCAATTCCAGTATGCCGTAAAGATGTTTCTAATAATTAGAATTGTCTGAAGATGGAATAGGCCACCATGGGAAGTGGTCCATCATTGGTGTTGTGGAGGCACAATATGTATGGCCTGTTGCTAGGGATATAATTGGCAAAATTTTTACGTTGGGCAAAGGGTTGAACTACAACAAATGTGGTGCAGTGGAAAAGAAGGCTCATTTAAAGTCATGAAATCCACATTTAAATCTTGGCTCTAATCCTTAATACCTTGATGACTTTGAGCAAGTCAGCACCCATTGTGCATTCTTCACAACGAAAATGCTTTGTGCATATTTGTTACTTCTACATTCACTAGTATTTTAATCCATTATTGTACTTTCACTCTCAGCTCTGACAGTACCAACATCCAATGGCTGTTCTCAAATATCTGTGAAAGTTTCAATAAATTAGATTTGCTTTGTATTCTTTCTTCTTCTTCTTCTTCTTCTTCTTCTTCTTCTTCTTCTTCTTCTTCTTCTTCTTCTTCTTCTTCTTCTTCTTCTTCTTCTTCTTCTTCTTCTTCTCCTCATCCTCTTCCTCCTCCTCCTTCTCCTCCTCCTCTTTGTAATTGACACTTTTCAAAGCCAATCAACAGGTTAGTGCTTCACAATTCAACCTTATGGAAATCATTTCTGATTTATCTGGGTTAAGTTATACTCTTCTGAATATATTGTAATTCAGCTAGTATTCTGTATCAATGTGATAGAGCAAATATATTGAAGTGGAAAGGGGGAAAATACCATTACATGTGTCCCAATATACCATGAAGACTTATAAGACCCACAGATGCATCCCTAATTTAAGAGGGTTGTTCAGGGTGAGTGAATTTTGTATTAAATGATCTGAAATTCCTCCCCATCACCAGAACTCTGTTCCTTCAGACAGATTCAGTTTCTCCACCCACACAGAATGGCAGCCTTCCCATACCCCACCGGCAGCTGTACTTCTTTCAATAACCAGTTATGTATGTCACTGTCCTCGGCCATTTGCCTCCTACTCTTCCTGCAGTTGCCTGGTGGATAGGGATGCAAATGGGTTTCTCTTACTCAGTTCTAAGAGCTCAAATGACAAATGAATTTCTCTACCCCTGCTGCTCTCCAAACTTTAGGAAGTATCAAGTGAACCATTAGCCTTTTCATGAAATTCTCCTTGTGTAACCATGCTGAGAGCGGGAGAACTGGAATGCCATTTTGTCTTATGTATGTTTATGGGCTCCACTGTATTTAGTTCTATTATGGGTTTCCCCAGTATTTTCATTTTATTGTGGCATGAATTATTTATTATCCTTATTTTTATTATCACATTATATTAATTGTTATATTCCCATTATTGTTTTCTTATTTGCTTTTTATAATGGTTGTAAAGTTAATAAATATTTTTCAACGCCGTCTCAGGAGGCCAGTGTTGCCACTGAGTTTGACTTTAGCCAACTTGTCATTATAAATGCTGGTGTACAGTTCCCATTCAGGCATTTTCTATATTCACACACAAAATGTTATCTCATGGTGAGAGAGAGAGAGAGAGAGAGAGAGAGAGAGAGAGAGAGAGAGAGAGAGAGACAGAGAGAGAGAGAGAGAGAGAGAGAGGGAGAGAGAAGGGAGGGAAGAGGAAAAGGGGGGGAGAGAGAAAGAGAGAGAGAGAGAGAGAGAGGGAGAGAGAAGGGAGGGGAGGGAAGAGGAAAAGGGGGGAGAGAGAAAGAGAGAGACAGAGAGATACAGAGACAGAGAGACAGAGAGAGACATAGAGATCTAAATAATTTATGAACCTAAATATTCTATAAGAACAACAGAATAAATGAAAAAATGAAAGTTCAGATCCTGATCACAGGAATTCGCCATTTTGAAATGGAGTATTCCTAGACCTAAAGATGGACATGAAAGCTAATTATTTTTTAAAAGGTTATATCCTTATATCAAGTTATTTTTTAAACATTTTTAATTTAATTAGTTTAAAATTTAAACATTTTAAATAATATATGAATTTAGAGATTATATACAAAAAAATGTACATACATAGAAAACTTGCAGTGTCCCAAAAGTCTTAGAGCAGCTTTAAACTTTAGTACTTAAAGCTGCAGTAAGACTTTTGGATAGACTATATAAGAATAATAAATGGAAACATGTGAGGAGGAAAGTGGGAAATTAAGATTTGTTTTTTGGACACATGAAGCTGTTATTTTGAAATGGAAGGTTGCTAGTCACAAAGATAGCTGTGTAAATTAAATATTCTATAAAGATAAATACATTCCTATCTTTACCTTCCAACCCATCTGCATGAGAGACAGTATGGCACAGTGGTTAGAAAGCCAGCTTTGACTTCAGAAAGACTTAGGTTTAAGTTCTACCTTGGACACACACTGGCTATATGACCCTGGGCCAGTCAAATATACTCTCAGTTCTCTAGAAAACACTCTAAAACCCTAAGTTGTATATGAAGTCCCAACTTGCATTGATAGAAAGAATTTCCTCATCTGAGAGTTCCCTAACCCAAAAATAAGCAAAGATCATATGGAGCAGGCAAACAGTTACATGAGGGAAAAACACCACAGTTGTCAGTGAATGTCACTGTGTAAATGAGGTATTGGTGACGAGAAGCTATTCAGGAAATTGGTTCATACTCATTCAAGTTAAGATTAAAAAATAATCCAGACTAGATTTCATTAGCATAGTGAACTTTTGATATGGTGAATTTTCTTTTTGGAGGGGAGAAGGGAAAGCAATTAGGGTTAAGTGACTTGCCCAAGGTCACACAGCTAGTAAGTGTGTAAAGTGTCTGAGGCTGAATTTGAACTTCAGGGCTAGTGCTCTACTCACTGCACCACCTAGCTGCCCCCATGGGGTAAATTTTTGATATGAAACTCCCATCACTGATGCAGACTGACAGTTTCTCTGCATGTTTTCCTAGAGACTTGCGTACATTAGTAAGGGGTCAAGTGTCTTGCCCATGACCTTGAAGTTAATGTATCAGAAGCAGGACTTAAACCCAGGCCTTTCTGACTCCAAAGCCAGCCTTCCATCCCTTGTACCATGCTGTCTCTCAGATGCCATACATCAATATGAAAAATACGAGCATACCTAGAACATTTTTATGAGATCACTGCTATCAGTATTTTGATTGGCTTCCTAGTGAAAAGAAGTCAAAAAAGATGATGACAATGACAAAGAAAAAGAAGATTTATATATTAATTTTAAGTTTTGCAAAGTGCTTTACAGCTATTATCTCATTTGATGTTCATAACAACCCTGGGAGGGAAGTAGTATTATTGACCCCATTTTACAGATGAGAAAACTGAGGAAGAGAGGTTCAGAGACTTGCCCAGGGTCACAGAGCTAGTACGTATCTGAGGTTCAGCAGTCTATCTAGCACCACCTAACTGTATGACACTACTTAGCTGTCACTACTTAAGAAACTGATTTAAAAAAAAGATTCACAAATTTCTTGAATATTTCATATTCTGGAGAAACTTCCTTAGATTTACAGAAGTATTTTCTTTAGGTGCCTCGTGGTATTAGGAAAAGGCAACAATCAAAATGTCCATGCCTCTTGACCCTGAGATCCCATTGATAGGCCTATACCCAAAAGAGAACAATGACAAAAATATATAGAAATATTTATAAAAAGTGCTTTTCCTGGTAGCAAATAATAGGAACCAAAGTAAATATCTACTGGTTGAAGGAAGGCTAAGCAAGTTGGGGTATATAAATGCATTCGAAAATTACAATGCTGGAAAAAATAAAGACTACAGAAAAGCATGAAAAGACATATAAATTGATTAACAGTGAAGGAAGCAGAACTTGGAAAGCAATATACATGACTACAATAATATGAGAGAAGATAACAGCAATAAAAGATTTGAAATTAATATCTGTAAAATAATAAAAAACCTTGTCCCCCAAGAAGAGATATGAGAAATCTCCTTTTCCACTTGCTTTGTAGGTATGGGGAGCCATGGGTGTGGAACATTGCATACAAAGTTATATTTCATTATGTTGACTAGTATCACTGAACTGTTTTTCTTCCTTTTTTTTCTTCTTTCCTTTTTAAATAAGGGATGGCTTTCTACGATGGTGTTAAAGAGTGATAAATTGGGAAACATAGGTGATATAAAAACAAAATATATCAATAAAATGTATGTTTTAATTTTAAATTATCATAATTATATGCATAGGTGCATATGTGTGCATATATTATATAAATTATAAATATATCAACATAAGACTAAGGGTCAAGAGATGGGTGCTCATACTGGCTCTGCCACAAACTTATTTTGTTACTTCTGCTCTCTGGGCTTCATTTTCCTAACCTATAAAATGAAGGAATGGAACTATAAAATGTCTAAGTCCCTTCAGGATTAGACTCTTACAAGTATATTAAGGTGGTATGCAACCAACCTGCAAATACATAATGGATCTGTGGTTTTTCCATGTGGGAAACCCCTCAATGTGGCAACTCCCTCTACTAACTCAATTACAATCCACCTATGACAACAAGGGGCAGCTAGGTGGCACAATGGGATGAATATCACCTTCCTGAGTCATCTTCCTGAGTTCAAATGTGGCCTCAGATACTTCCTAGCTGTGTGACCCTGGGCAAGTCACTTAACCTTGTTTGCCTCAATTCCCTCATCTGTCAAATGAGATGGAGAAGAAAATGATAAACCACTTGAGTATCTTTGCCAAGAAAAGCCTAAATGTGGTCATGAAGAGTCAGATACCATTGAAACAACTGAACAAAAACAGATGATGTAATACACAATCTTGGTGAATTGGTGGGGCAATGAGAAGTTTGCAAACTTGCCCAGAGTTCACAATACTTCAAATAGGTGTCAGGGGCAGGATCTGAACCCAGGTCTTTCCGACTTCAAGCTCAAACTTCCATCCATTATGGCAGGCAGTCTTTTTTTCAAACATGCCATATTTGGGGAGAACATTAATGCAAATTTGACTTCCATTATGCAATTTCACAAAATTACAAAATTTGCAGATGTTATTTTAATATTGAATTATCAGCAATATGTTCTGAAATGACATAGATGTGTAATACTCATCTCCATAGAATACATAGGAATTAAAATAATCATAGTTCAAACTGTCTATAAAAATAGAAGCATCATAAATTTCTCATCACTAGCTAGTTCATGACGGCTATTTTATGACCCGCTGCCTGGTGCCCTATCTGCCACAAATTGAGCACTGTCACTAATTAGCAAATAAAATAAACACCTAATGGGCCCACTAAATTGACATACTGTGAGTGAGCACATAACTTGTGGATGCTAACACAGAAAGGAAGAGGGAAGAAAATAGCATGTCACCAGTATAATTGATCATTATGTCATCTAACCTTGCGTATTATATATATATATACATATATATATGTATATATATATATATAAAACACCCTTTAAAAATATTTGCCAAAGGCCATTTTCTTTTCTGCAGAAATGAAAGCTAACTCACCATACCTCATTAAAAGGGGCATTTAATTTCAAGTAAATATTTTTTTGCATATGTGATGAACTCAGATATGTGTTTTCTCCCAATTGTTCCTTTTAAACCTATTATATTTAAAATATAGGAATAGGGAGATGGATAAGCTTGTAAATTCATTAGCATAGGAATCTTCTAGATGAAAAAACTCCCTCTACCAACACAGATCAGTATGTTTTCTTGAACTTCCAGGCTTAGAGAGTTGCCTAGACCACTGAGGGACTAAATTACTTGCCCAAAAATCACACAGCAAATATGTCACAGAATTTAAACCAGTTCTTCCTGACTCTAAGACAATTCTCTATCCACTATACTACAGCAAAGTGAATTAAATATTTATAAACAATTTCAATATCAGGTTTGGTTACTTAGGATGGCCAGAACTTTTCACAAAACATATACCTCTGAAATATATACAGCCTGTAGAAATCTCAGTTTCATTTTCTCCTTGTTTTTCATGCCTAGAAACATTTTAGTTTATGATGAAGGCCATGGAAGTTCTGTGAGTAATGCAATGGAGAGAGTTTTGGATCTGGAGGGATAAGAACTGGGTTTGAATTTTGCCTTTGTTACTTTGTACCTTGATCCCCATCAATGACACCATTATATCAGGAACATTAAGGCTTAGGTCAAACCTGATTATTGATTGTTGATAATGGAGTGAGATTTTATGAGTGGAATATCTCAGATTTAGAATATTGGTTAAGAAACATAGATTTAGGAAGTGGCTTAGGAGCCATGATGGCAGAGTATAGGCAGTAACCTGGCTGAATTGTCCAAACATTCCCCTCCAGACAACTTTAAAATAATTCCTCAAATCAACAAAAGGCCAGTGAGATGTTTCAGCCTAAGACAAAGATTAGGAGGTTGGCAAGAGAGATCTGTGACACCAGGGTGGGAGCCAGGCCAGAGTGCATGCAGTGGTAGCACTAGCTGTGGACTTTGGAGGTGGTTGCAGCAGTGGCAGCAGCATCAGGAGCTCTCAGCCCAGAGACAGTAAGAGAGTCAGACAACTGATCAGAAAGACATTACAGGGAACCCTTTGCTAGCACTGGGTGAGGCTGATGTTGATTGGCATCTCAACTATCCATAAGCAGTTCTGGGTGGTGATTCCAGGGCAGAGAAGAGTGCTTTTGGTCTGTCACATAGTCTCAGTTGCAAGACAGAGAGGAACATTACCACTTGTGGCTGTAGGAGAACATGGCCCTGCTCACAATTTCAGA
This sequence comes from Trichosurus vulpecula, assembly GCF_011100635.1. NCBI lineage: Eukaryota > Metazoa > Chordata > Mammalia > Diprotodontia > Phalangeridae > Trichosurus > Trichosurus vulpecula. The sequence goes on from NC_050576.1 coordinate 48,894,329, forward strand.
GCCAAAAGGAGTACTTGCTTGTTGCTGCAAGATAGCAGGTGTCCTTTCTGGGTCCAGATCACACAGTCTTGGAAGCATGGAAAACGTCTAAACCCCAAGAAGTAGCTCTGAAAACAACAGCTAAATCTTGGAACAGTGTGTCCCCACTCCCAAGTGAACAGACCCCAACTTTAACATGAAGTTCAAAGTCAAGAAATAGGCTGAAAAATGAGCAAATAACAAAACAAAAATAAAATGAGTGATAAGAGTGGCATACAGAAAGTTGGGAAATGAAATGAGAGTGATGCAATAAAATTATGAAAAGAGAATTAACAGCTTAATAAAAGAGGTATAAAAATGCTGAAGAAAATAGCACCTAAAAAACAGAATTGAACTAATGTGGAAGAGTGTTTTAACAATCCTGCTAGCAGCTGTTGTGGGGGTAAAAGACCAACACAAGCCCAACAACAAGCATGCTGCCAAAACACTGCAAAAGCCCAGGTTCTTTTGATCTGCTTTACTAAGGAAAGCAATGTTAAGGGGTTAACAAGCTTATTTTAATCCGGCATACAAATATCACTCACTTAGTTCAGGGGAAAAAACCAGCACCCTGAACTTCAGAGCAAAATAGAAACAAATTACAAACATTGACACAGACCTTGTCTGATTCAAATCCCAATACATAGCTACCAGAATTTAACAAAGTCCCAATATCCGGGTGACCAGCTGGAGGGCTCTTAGCTACAGCTGCCCAGAGTGTCCGCATCAGCATCACCGAGAGTGAGAGCCCCGAGCAAATAGCTCTGTCTTCTCTTTTTATCCCGTTTCAGACATCATCAACCATCATCTGAATGACCAGAACTTAGGCTCCTATGATTGGCTCTGGAGTTAGCACCTCCCCTTAGGACCCTGGAAGCTTCACACCCACATAGGCTTAGCACCTAGTACTTAGGGGTTTGGGGCAAACTTAGGAGCAAAGATCTAATCAGGCCTCCTTTAGTTAGCCCCATCTTGGGCCTCACCTTAGTTACCAATCCACACCCATATAGGTTTAGCACTTAATGGGGTTTGGGCCTGGGGCTTAGCACCTAGTAGGACTCAAAGACACTGAATTAATCATTTTAAAACAGTAAGAAAGCCCCAACTTAATTGATATTACAAAAAGGCAGAAAAATTCACTGAAGAAAAAAACTCCTTAAAAAGAGAATTTGCTGGATGGAAAAAAAAGAGATACAAAAGATCAATGAAAAAAATAATGCCTTAAAAATTGAATTGTGAAAGTTAATAACTCAATGAGACATCAAAAAAACCCAGAACTTTTGGGGGTAGAGGCAATATGATGGGGTAGCATTTAGCTGAGCTCTCCCACCACCCAAGTTTTTGAGACAAGAAATGTCTATTTTGCAAAATTGCTGTGAAAATTGGAAAGCAGTTTAGCAGAAATTAGTTATAGACCAAAATCTCCTACTATATACCAAGATAAGGACAAAATAGATAATGATTTAGACATAAAGGGTGATATCATAAAAAATATCCCCTAATTAGGAAAGCATGGAAAAATGTACTTTTAAGATCTATGGATAAGGGAAGAGTTTATGACCAAATAAGTTATAGTAAGGGTCATGGAAGTAAAATAAATAACTTCAATTACATGAAATTATAAAGCTTTTGCACAAACAGAACGAATACAACCAAAATTAGAAGGAAGACAGGAAATTGGGGGGGGGGTGTTAAAGCAAGTTTCTCTGATAAAGGCCTCATTTCTCATATAAATAGGGAGCTGAGCAAAATTCACACAAATAAGGGTCATTTCCCAATTGATAAATGGTCAAAGGATATGAACAGTTTTCAGAACAAGAAATCAAAGCTCTAAATTAATGAAAAAGTGCTCTAAATCATTACAGATTAGAGAAATGTAAATTAAAACAACTCAGAGATACCACTTCACATCTATTATATTGGCTAACATGAAAGAAAAGGAAAATGACAAATGCTAGAGGGGGCATGGAAAAATTGGGACATTAATGAACTGCTCCTGGAGTTGTAAACTAGTCCAACCATTCTGGAGAACAATTTGGAACTATGCCCAAAATACTGAAAACCTGTGCATACCCATTTGACCCAGAAATGCCACTGCTAGGTCTATATCTCAAAAATATCAAGGAAAAGGGGAAAGAACCTATTTGTACAAAAATATTTAAAGCAGCTCTTTTTGTGGTGACAACAAATTGAAAACGGAGAGAATAGCCATCAATTGGGGAATGGCTAAAAAAAATTGTAGTGTATGATTGTGATGGAATACTACTGTGCTATAAGAAAAGATGATAAGGATGATTTCAGAAAAACCTGGGAAGACTTACATGAACTCATCCAGAATGAAGTGAGAAAAACCAGAAGAACACTGCACACAGTAACAACCATATTGCAAGGATGATCAAGTGTGAACGACTTTGTTACTATGACCAAGACAAAGATCCATGACAATTCCAAAGGATCCATGATGAAAATTCCTATCTGCCTCTAGAGAAAGAACTGATAAACACTGAATGATAATTTAAGCATATTTTTTTCTTTTACTTTCTTTATTTTTATTATTTTGCTTTGTATTTTGCAACATGGCTAATATGGAAATATATTTGCACAACTTCACATGTGTAATTGATATTTTTCTTGCTTTCTCAGTGGATGGAGGAGGGATGGAAGGGAGAAAGGGAATCTGGAACTCAAATTTGGAATAGAAAACTATGTTAAAAATAAACATTTTTTTAAAAAAGAAAACATAGATTTAGGGCTTAAAGGATTGTAGTAGTCATCTAGTTCAAACCCATCAAATTCCCCTCAGGGAACTGAGGCGCAGAGACATAAGGTGACTTGACTAAGATTATTTAACTCATAAGGAATTAGTCCTTTTTTAGTGCTCTTTACCACAATCTTTCTGTAAAATGATGTAGCTGGACTCCTTCACTTCTGCAGTACTTTCTAGCTATAAATCTTGTAATAAGTTCTTTTCCTATTTCAGTAGCTATTACCATGTAAGGAGATGGAGAGGACATCCCTTTTTAAAAATCAAATTCTGATCCATTGTCAAAGCTATTATAACCAGATTTTTCCCATTCACCATCTCAGTCTTCTGGATTCATGGGTTAAGGAGCAGATATTGACATATTCTTTGTTTCTCACTGTCCCATCCAAATCATTCCTTTACCACCATCCTTCAATAACGTTTTTCTTCACTGGAAGTCCATCTAATCTGACTATACTTGTCTCTCTCTGTTTTTTGTCCTTGTTTTCAGCCACTCAAGTCACTCTACAAAATTTCTGAATGACTTTAGTGCCTTGTCTACCTCCTTCTCTTTATACTTTGTCACTGTTGATGACACTAATATTCATGTTGATGTTCCTTTAATAACTAAACTACATAATTCCTCAACCTTCTTAATTCTAAGAACATTGTTCTCTACTCTGCTTTAACCAGACGGTAACCTGGGCACATATTCGATCTCACCATTTCTTAATATTATTTTTATGTATCGTAGTTGTCTATTTTGCCATCTTATTCTCTTACTAGATTGTTAAGTTACTCAATACATTAGAAGCATAACAAAGGTTTGATTAATTCAATGGAGTGGATCAAGATTCAGACTCGTTAAGTTTTGAAAACCAAATGGGATAGTCATGTACTCTAGAATTGTACCAAAAATCAATATTAATGAAGAAAGCAAAAAGAAGTATAGGAAGGAACTTTTTTTTAAAAAAAGGACAGGTTTTAAAAGACATTTCATTGTCTTTTATAAGAAAAGAAACACGTATTGTTTTAGCTTATAAGAATATAGTAAACCACATCAAACTAGTTAGTGAGGTTATGATTTTAAATGCTGCAGTAGTTTTCTCTTCCATTGTTATTCCAGTATTATCCCAGAAGAGTTGGAGTGAAGACATATGGAAAAGAAAGGGTTTTTAGAAGAAACAACAAGACTAGAAGATTCAGCATGATTTCAATGGGGAGGAAGCTACATAGAGGTGAAACTAAGGACCTAAATCAGAAAGAACCTAAAGAACCATAGACTAATGGAAAGAACACAGAAGACATCGTTTCTAGTCCCATTTCTGAATGATATCAAGCAAGCTACTTTCTCCATCTGAACCTCAACTGTTCTGTGATGGCAGTGAACAAGGGGATTTCTAATATTTTAGTTGTGCCACACCACCATCCCATGTTTGCACCAGGAACCAAAGTGCAGAGGCTAGAAATAAAAGTTTGACTTAGAAACAGTTGCTGAAAATAGAGAGTACTAGCCTGAAGGATCATGATCATATAGACTATTCTTCAGGCTAAAGAGCAGTGAAGATGGAGAGGGGCTGCAAAGGATGAGTTATGCAAAGCTAACTGAGTAGCACGAATTAGGATTGTAGTGTTTTTCAACGATGTATAGTTTATGATTCAAAACTCCATCATGTTACTTAGTTGTGTCATCAAATCAATTATGTAGGCAAGCACACAGGATGAGAAAAAGGGATACAATCAGAGAAGTAACAAGGAATTTAAAGAAATTTATTGTCATGAGAGTAGACGGACCAATGGAGGATGCGGGGCAGTCCTTGGAGAATGCGTTAGAGGACAACATAACAAGAACTACTCTTACTCAGGATATATCCAAATGCCTTTATGTTGGGAGAAAGCAAGGAATGTGTCAGTCCCTTTTGGGAGAGAGAGGTGAGCGTCTTCCAAATGGGAAAGCATGGATGGTTTGTGATCTGCTTCATTGGAAGGAATTCCTCAATAGATTGAGATCACGGTGCCATTTGAGAATTTGGATAATTTATGAAAGAAAGGAGGGAGGAAAAGGAGGGAAGGAAAGAAGAATGTACGAAGCTTCTACTATGTGCCAGGTTCATATGCTGAGTTCTTCACACATTTTATTGCATTTAATCCTCTCAACAATTCTGAGTAGTAGGTGGTATTTTATGGCCCATTCTACCATTTTACAATTGGGGAAACTGAGGCAAACAGAAGTAACTCACATAACTAGTAAGTGTTTGAGGCTAAATTTGAATTCAGGTTTTCCATCTGACTCCAGGACTAGCATTGTATCCACTACAATAATAATAGTAATGGTAATGATAATTATCATAATATTAATAAACTGTATTGAATAAAAAGATGAAAGTGAAATAATTATAATAATAACAAATAGAATTTACACTTGAGCTTCAAAAGCAAAGAGCTTTCCATACACTATGTCACTTAACAAAACCGCTATGAGGTGATTTCCCAATCCCCTCATTTTACACACAGGAAAACTGAAGCCCTAAGAGATTATCCAAGGTCCAAAGCTATCACACTTTGCCCTACATGGTGCTTTTCTCAGGCTGTGTTTCCAAATGGCAAAAGATGCTAAAATTTCATCAGAAGAAAATAAATGTGCTACGTAAATTTTGCTATTATACTACACTATTATCAAATGTTACTTTTATTTGTAATTTCATCATGGTGCATGAAAGTAATCCAAGACTCCATCATAGCTCAGGAGATACATCCTACAGAATGGTTCAAGTCTCAGAGAAGTCAAGTGGCTTGCCTATGGTCAAACAATAAGTGCGGGATTTGAAACCAGTGCTTTCTAATTTCAAGTTCATTATCATTATACCATATTACCCCCATATGAGATTTGCAATATTATTAATATTTAGTGGGGGAAGTCCTGAAAAAGAAATAAAGGAAAACAATAGAAATTTTCAATATTAGAGAATTTTAGAGATGAGAGGGAATTCAGAAATATTGTTAATCCACTCCTTCCATTTTATAGACAAGGAAAGGTAAGTGAATTTCCCCAGTCACCCTTCTAGTAGATGTTTGAACTAGTACTAGAAGCCACATTTTATGGTTATTCATTGTGTTCTACAGCACACTACCTCCCAAGAGATGATCCCAAAGCTCATTAAGTTGTTTTGATATAGCTTGGCAGTAGTGAAAACACAGTCTCAGATAAAATCCCACCTTCTACAAGAAGTCTTTCCTGATTTCCCTTAATGCTAGTGCTTTCCACTATTGTTTATCTCCAATTAGTCCTGTATACAGCTTGTTTGCACACAATTATTTGTGTGTTATTGCCCCCAGTAGTAGACTGTGAGTTCTTTGATTTAGGTACTTTTTGCCCTTTCTTTGTATCTCCAGTGTTTAGCACAGTGCCTGGCACATAGTAAGCACTTTAAAAAATGCCTCTTGAGTCAGCGTGAACTGATTGACTGATTGACTGGATTTAGGATTAGAGAAAATGGGTCCATGTCCTGCCACTTGCTGTCTGTCTGACCTTAGGAAACTCACTTAATTTGTATAGATGTCAATTTCTTCCCATGTAAAATGAGGATGTTGGACTCAATCATCTATAAAGTCCCGTCCATTTCTAATTCCTGGCTTTTTTTCCAAATCAAAATATTACAAATTTTCAGAATCAAAATATTGTACCCATTGTAGAAGACTGTTCTCAGAGCCAGGAAAAAAAGTGATTTGAGTCTCTGATTTTTTTCAAGACTCAACCCAAATTCCACCTTCTGCAAGAAACTGTTTCTTGTTGCTTCCTCCCCTCCTTCCTCACACACATACTACAAGTGCCTTCTCTGAGATTACCTCCCATTCACTTTATATATGTATGTGTGTATACACACACATATATGTATGTGTGTATGTGTATATATGTGTGTGCACTAACATCTACACATATGATGGTACATAGTTGTTTCCATGGTGTCTCCCCATTAGAATGTGAATTCCTTTAGGACAAGGAAAATATTTTTGCCTTTATTTGTATCCTTAGCACAGTGCCTGAAACATACCAAGCACTTAATTAATGACTGATTGATCAAAAGTCTCTAGCACATCTTAGTTTGACCATGGACAAATCACTTAAGTAGTTAGCTCCATAAGAAATTCTAAAAGACCCAAATTATTGACAATTTGCTAATTTAAATTCATAGGGGGTAGTATCAACATTGCAAGTTCCCCGTGCCCCAGTGAAATCAAAAATTCAGACTAAAATGAGTAATAATATAATCAATAAGCATCTGCTTTAAAGACCTAGCTAAGATTTTTATGTTTGCTATTTTGGTTTCTCTTTCTTTCATTTACTTTTTCAAACTTAATGACATTAAAATAATTTTCTCTATTCATTTATAGCTATAGTTCATTGATTCCCGTAAGTTGAAGGAGATATTGGTCTATGGCACATCTTGAGTTATGAAAAAGCTCGCTTGTCGATGGAGCAGCAAGCCTTACATTGATTCTAAATGCATTTCAGAGTGATGAAAGGAGGTGGATTCACAGGCCCAGAGACTGAAGTTCTCTGGTTATCCACTGAACAAAGAGGCCCTAGGGCACCGCAGTGCCCCATAAATGTGCCACAACTGTGAGGTGAAATTCACCATAAAGAAGGCATGTTGGGTAGGTCCAACTGAAAGAACTGTATGACTTGAAGCCCATACATCACACAAGTCAGAAAAAGCAGTTTAGTCCATCCTGGTGTCGTGTTAGTCAAGTCAAGACATTTGCATGTTATTTCATCCCAAAAGATTTGCTGGGTTTATTTGCAGTGAAATTTTTTTCAGAAATCCTGGATTTCTCTGACATTTATTTGAAAATATATGGGTGTGAATATTTATGTAAGGTTTAGTTTTTCAAAGGGAAAAAAACAAAAGCTTTCCTAGAAGTCACTCTGAAAGACCCACAGAAAGGGTTTTCATCAATCAGTTTCATATTTTGCAGTTTCTAGACTGTTACAGATACGCAGAGTAGATTCATGATAACAGTAGTAGTTTGCATTTACATGGTGCCTTAAGGTTTGCAAATTGTTTTATATCCATCACTTCACCTCACCACCCTGTGATGTAAGTGTTTTTTATTTACTCCATTTTACAAGATGAGGAGTAGCCTGGTAACTTAGTTGTCTCCCAGCTCATCAAAAATAAGATCCCCTTGGGGACCATGGAATCATGGAATTACAGAATCTCAGATTCATCAGAGACTTTGCAAGTCAAAAGATCATAGGATGATAGATTCAGAAGGAGAGGAGATTTTAGAGGTCATCTAACCCAACCCCTTCATTTGATAGGTGAGGAAACCAAAGCCCTGGGACATAAGGTGATTTGTTTAAGGTCAACAAGGTAGAAAATGGCAGATCTTGGGCCCCATGACACCAAACTGTCCATCTAGGTTCAGTCCTCTGATTAATACATGAATCATTATAATTACATCTCTAACTGGTCATACAAGCTCTACCTCAGCAACAACAATAATGAAGAACTCATTACCTCCAATGGCATTACATTCTATCTTTGAACACTTCCAATATTTAGAAAGCCCTTACTTATATGACACTGAATTCAACTTCCCTTAAGGCTTTCATTAATTGGTCCAGGTTTTTCCACTGAATGCTGGCAAAATAGGACTAATATCTCTTTCACCTAATGACAATTAAGATATATGATAGCTACAAAATACACACACAGAGAAATGTCCGTGAACACATACACATACATGCTCTCTCTCTCTTGCTCTCTATGTCTCCCTCTCTCTCTCTCTCTCTCTCTCTCTCTCTCTCTCTCTCTCTCTCTCTCTGTCTGTCTCTCTCTTTCAATCTCCCTTTTCTTCTCTCTGGAATTGATTATGATCATTCCCTTATTCACTATTTGTATGCCAGTTTCTAAGCCCCTCAACATCTCATCACTATAGTAATCTTACTATGGACATAGCCAGTTCATCAACACCCCTTCTGAAATATAGCTTTACATAGAATCAGAAACATTTCTAAAATGTGGACAGACTAAGATAGATTAGAGCAGTGCTATTCCCCCACCCCGTACCACCCGGCCAGTTCTCAGCTTTATACTTCTGTTAATTCATGAGGGCTTTGGGAAGTCATCTCACACTGCTAAATATTACCGAGCTTGCCACTCCACTCAAACCCCCAGGTATTTCTCACCTGAATGGCTAAATAATGATGTCTTCTTTTCATGGAATCATAGAATTTGGAAGGACCTTAGAGATTGTGTAGTCCAATTGCCTCATTTTCTAAATGAAGATATAGAGTCCCAGAGAAGCTATCTAAAGACATGCAGCCAGTTAAGGGGAAAGCCAGTACTTGAACTCAAGTCTCCTGACTCACAATTCATTGTTTTGTCTCTATCATGATGTTTTCCACTTGAATAGTTGATATTTTCAATTTGTCAGAGTTTACATTTATTCGTATTAAATTTCATCTTGTTAAAATCGGCCCATCATTCCAGCTTGTCAAGATCTTTTAGGATCTTAATTCTGTCATCCAACATAACAGCCATCATTTTCATTTTCACATTTGTCGGAGTTCTCCAATCCTTGGGACATACCTTCAGGGAGAGAGAAGGGCTTCAGAAATATCAGTTCACACACAAAACAACAAGAGCTCTTACTTCATCTTCTGCTTCTTTGCTATTATTTTTGCCCTTCTAGAATGGTCAAGAAACTGCAAATGCAGCTGTAGAAACAACAGACTTCTAAGGTGCACAGATGGGACATACCCTAGGGGCTTTCCATCCTGGAGAATGGGATCCCAAGCAAAACACAAGAATATACACAAGTACAAAAACCCCAAGAGACTCCTTGTTAACCACTGCACCATTTGCCTGCTGCAAAGCTCCATTTGGCCTTTTTCCTCACTCTCCTTGCTCCCTACAGTTCTGCATCTGTAGTATCAGAAGGGCTTGTAAAACAAGGAACATCAGTAATGTTGGCTGATCCCCTACAATGCACTATAGCCTAACATAAGCATAGATGCCATTAATTCAATTTAAAAACTAGGTGGACTAGGTGGAACAGTAGGATTTGAAGTCAGGAAGACCTGAGTTCTATTTCTGCCTCAGATTCTTCCTAACTGTGTGACCCTGGGCCAGTCACTTATCTTTTGCTAGTCTCAGTTTCCTCATCCGTAAAAATGGGAATGATAATAATACCACTTAACTTACAGATCCGCCATCCGAATAAATGAGATAACACATGTAAAGTGCTTTGCAAACCTCTAAGTATTGTTCAAATTCTAGCTATCAGCATCATAGTCATCAGCAAGAATATTAAATGCCTACTATGTTCCATACTGGTGTGACCCATGTACTTCTCTTCTCCCTGCTGCCACAAACCAGTTGGGTCAACATCTTTGCAATGTTATTAGTATCACCTACAAATTTAATGAGAATTACAGCTACACTCAAAGACTCGAAATAGCTCTGTTAGCTCAGTGATAGCCACTTGCAACTCATCCATGTAAGCTCATCCCTACTTTCTTCCAAGATGATTTCCCTCCTTCCCTCTAAATAAGAGGTAGTCAGCTATAAAAAAGAATTTACTTACTAGAGTCCTCTAGTATATACAAATATATATATATATAATGTATATATAGTATATAGTATGTGTGTATGCACGTGTATATACATATATGTATATGTACATATACACACATACACATATATAGACATGTGCATTTATGCATATCTGTGAACATGCATATAATGTATATATAATCCTTAGTTTATAATAAATCTTTATTGAAAAGAACTGAACTGAATTGAAAATAATTCAATTTTATTCATTTATGGGTTTTGTCTTTCCTGGCATCACTTTTGGATTCTCTTCACTTCTTTTTCTCCCTTTCTCAGTTATTTAATGCTGCTTCAGTCATTTTTACTTGTTCTAAAATTTAAATTTATCAGAGAGGTACCTGTGTAGCCACATCGGTCTCTTTAGAAGCCTCCTCCCTTGTCTCGTCCATCGGAACTTTATCATAAGAATGTCGTTCCTCAGAGCATCCTATACTTCTACATATTTTTCCTTTCAGAGGGAGGATTACTCTCTATAATTTGGGGGAGGCATTCAAAAGAAATATATTCTTTTCCCAAGATAAAAGTGAGATCTTATTATCTCTACCGTAGTGTACATAAACTTACAAAATGAACCCCAGCCTTGCTGAGCCACTTCCACATGGACAAATGTATACTTCCAGACCTAGAACACAGAGAAAAGCCTCAGAAAGCAAAGCTGACTAAATTTTTCACTACCAGTTTGGGTTTCTATCAACATCCAGAAACAGCTTCAGGCTCTGTGTCATGCTATTTTCCTCATAACATATTTTCCCAGCTGCACATTGAAATGGAATGGGGTGAACAAAGACATTTACATGAGCATAGTTGTCTCCCTGCCCAACTGATTCAAACCAGGCCCCTAAGTAGGAATGTACAAACCCAGAGCTCAATGTCAAGAGCTTTGGAAACCTGCTTTTTCAAAAACAGAAAAAAAAGATTTAGGAATGGAAGGGGAATAGTGAAGAGAGGGAAAGAGAGGTCAGTGCAGAAATACATGTAAAGCATAGAACCGACACTGAAAAAAGCATAGGAATTCATGGCAATCTTGATTCATAGTCAATGATATTTTCCTCACTCTTCAATCAATCAATCATCAAACATTTGTTAAGCCCCTATGTTCTAAGCACTTCCTCATTTTCCCTAATTAGAATTATAATATAAACTCATTGCAAAGGGGGATTATTTTTTCACTCCTTACTTTTATTCCCTTTGTCTAGTGTAGTGCCTGCCATGTGAAATGCACTTAATAAATACTAAATAATCCATTGACTAAGTAGTATAAAGTCCAATGCTTTTGCTGGAACTATACATCCCTACCTTTTGACCTTCTAGAAGGGATTAAAGCCAGATATGAGCCACCCTCTGGTTTTAAGATACTTCATGAATACTCTAATTTCAGTCACCTTTTCTGGTGGTCTTCTTAAACCCAAAGACCTAGTACTGGCCAATATATTGAGAGGGGCAGAAAAAATATCAAATTAATTATATTTATGTTAATATTTCTATATATAAGGCTAGTTTTAATGATAGCATGTTAACAAACATACCTAAAATCTACAAAGTACTTTAATCATAATAACTGTGAATTCCATTATCCTCATATTGCAGATGAAGAAACTGAGGCAAAGAGAAGTTGAGAGTCTTACATATCTTGGATATGTCAGTGCAAAGATTCTAACTGAAGAATCTGCACTCCGCTGCCTGGCTCATGGTTTTGACTCTTGTCTCTAAACAAATCTTCACCCAAAATCCCAACTATTCTCCTGGATTACAATCCTGTCTTTCCAACTGTCTGTGGATATCTGTATCTGGATGCCTTTAACTTAGATCTTCAAAACTGAAATAATCATGCTTTCCCAGATCTGTTCTTTCTCATAATTTCCTTATTTTTGATAATGTCTCTATTCATTCAACAAGCATTTATAAATCACCTACTGTGTGTCAAGGATTAGGGTTACCAAAAAAATCCCAGTAATACTTACCATAGCTTACGTTCTAATTAAGGGGAGACAATATGAGAACAGATAAGAAAATTATGAAAGGTTTTAAGTGAAAAATGGAGGAATATTCATTTTATCCTATAAGTATTTGGAAACTACTATACCTTTTTGAGTAACGGTGTGATAAGATTTGACCTATACTTTCAAAATATCCTTTTGGTAACTGAGTAGAGTGGAATGGAGTGGGTGGAGTTCAGAGAGACTTGAAGCAGAAAGACCAATCAGCAGGCTATTGCACTAGGCTAGGGGAGAGGTGATGAAGCCTGAACTAGGGAAGAGTCCACATGAGGAGAGACAATGGGATGGAAAGATGTTTTGGAGAGGAAATCAATGAGACAACTGAATGGATGAAGGTAGAAGGTGGAGTGTGAAGAATGGAAGATGATGACAAGGTTGAAAAAGGATAGTCATGCCCTCACCAGCACAGGGAAGTTAGGAAGAGGGGGAGAGTTTGGTAGGAAATATAATGTTATGTTTGGGGAAAGTTGAATTTAAAATCAAGAGTAAGAAAGGAGAGTTGAGTAATTTTGAGGTTGATTATTCCTCATTTGCACATCCATTCAGGCTCAAAATCACATAATGTCCATATTACATATTCAATAAATGTTGAATTTGCATCTGTGACTCTCTCAAGCTTCTCACACCCAGCCTGTGCCAAGTTGTTGATTCTAGTCCTACAATGATGTTGATGCATATGTCCTATTTACCATTAACAGAACTTAATAAAATTTAGAGTTGGGAGCCATGTTAGAGACCCTCCAGTCCAATTCCCTCATTTTGGAGATACAGAAACTGAAGCCTCAGAAAGTTTATGACTTTCCCAAGACCATACAGGAATTAAATGGCAGAGTCAGGATTTCAGCCTAGGGACTCAGACTGTATCTTATACCATTTCATTGCACACTAATTGTATGACCTTAATGCAGGCCTTCGTTACATGTCGCCATTGCCAAATTATTTACAGTCAGTCTCTTTATGGCTAGGCTTGTCTCCTTTAGATCCATCCTACACATTGCCACCAGATGAATTTTCCTTAAGCAGAGTTCTGAGAGTTTTTTAGGGGTTTTTTTGGTTTGGTTTTTGTTTTTTTTTTTGTTTGTTTGTTTGTTTCAGTAGGGAAACCTACAACGTTTTCCGTCCTCCATTCAAAAATCACCCTCTAACACTTCAACCTGCATGACCTTGGACAGACCACCCAATCTCACCAGGCCTGTTTACTCACGGGCAAAATGAGAGTATTAGGATAGGGGCCTCTAGTATCACTTCCAGTTCCAGAACCATGATTCTATAATGGTACATTAACTACTGAATCTAGTTCAAATACCTCATCTTCATCTTCAGTACCCTACACCACAGGCCCTCAAACTATCTTTCTAGCATCAGCTTCTCCTGCTCTCTACAAATGCCCTATGCAGCAAACTGATCTATATTCTACTGACACAAAATGCCTGTGCTTTTAAGCTTCAGTGAATCTATACATTTGCTCATGTGGTTTCCTCCCTGCTGAAATGCCCTTCTCTCTCAATGCCACATGTCAGAATCCTACACACCCGTCAGGTCCAGCTGAAATGCCACCTCTTCTATGAAGTTTTCCAAGACCTCCACCTTCTCCCTCACCTAAAATATTTATTTCTTCCTCTAAAATCTCAGAGGGTCTATTCTTTAGCTGTCACATTCTACCTTGAACTATTGTTGACCCCACCCTTTATTCTCTTGACTAGATGGTACACTCCTTGAGGGCAAGGACCCTGTCATACTCACCTTCTCTCTCATTTTTTTTAATCTCTTTCAGTTTTAGCATGGTGTCATATGTAGAAACTCAATACCTGGTTTTGAATGGATGGCACAGTATCTATAGCTCTAGAACTGGAAGAAACATCAGAAGTTACTTCTTCACTGGTTAGGAAACTGAGATCTAGAAAATGTAAGTGACTTTCCCTTTCTAGCAGTACTAAGTTTCAGAGCCAGGATTTAAACCTAGGTACTGTGTGCTTGAATGGCAGCTAGATGGCTCATTGGATAAAGCACTGGGCCTGGAATCAGGAAGATCTGAGTTGAAATCTGGCCTCAAATATTTAGTATCTGTATGATCCTGGGCAAATCACTTAACCTCTGTTTGTCTTAATCCACTGAAGAAGGAAATGGCAAACCACTCCAGTGTGAGACACAACTGAACGAGAACAATTCTGAGTTTGAACATAGTATGACTCATTGCCAAATAGAAATCAAATAAGATAGCCTTTTCCTAATTATTAACATGCAATTAAATTCTCCAATCACTTTGATTTCCAAAGAATATTAGTGTACTATGACTTTATGCCAACAAAAATATATTTCCCACAATCAAATTTTAAATTAAGAAGAAAAAGATCTCTTAAGCAAAATATTTCCTATTCCAGGGATTTAGGAAAGTCCTTATTAAGAACATCCATAGGTTAAGCCTACTTAACTTTCCTCTGATACCTCTAGCTACCTAAGAAATAATAATTCTTATATTGCTCCTTCTCCTTTGCCCTTGATTGCATCTAATAACTAATCATTCTGCCTTAATTTACGTGTCTCCGGGGAGCTTTAGATGGAAACACCCATTGGATGAGGGGAAATCAAGTTGCATCAGGTCCCCATCCAGACCTTCCACAGTCCAGTAATAGCTGTTAAGTCTGTTCCATTCAGAAAAAGGTACACATTTTCAAAAATCAACACATGACCAAGTTTTCCTGAATTAGATCAAGAGGACAAAAGAGGCATTCCTTTAGGACTCACTCAACACAACTTAAGATGATACTGGAATCCATAGGGGTTTCCTTTATGGAGGGGGTAGGATCAAATAGATACTTCTAAATATTCTGATTAGACTATACATCTGAGCAATGAGAGGAATAAGATAAATACAGGGATAGATTCTTTTTTACAAATATTTCTTTTTTCCAATCTGGTGTTACATATGGATGCTCAAGATAAGTAATGTAAATTGGTCTCTAATTTCCATTTAAACAAGGGCTTAAAAAGGATCAGGGAGCACTCTTCTGCCTGGAAAAACTATAGCCTAAAAAGACACTTTGGTATTAGAACCATCGCCAAGTCCCATTAAAAAATATACTCCTTCTTTGAAATAGATTCATCCTCAGTAAGGGACATCCACAAGAATGTTCTCCAGATTAAAATATAAAGTGGGAATTGGTGCCGGACACCCAAAATTACATTGTCAAAAGAAGATTTCACATTAAAACAGTGATAAGCTGATTTAAAATTGGGCAATTATTAAGAATTTATGTACCTTTTAGCATAATTAATGGTACATAATACTGTCGTTGGAAAATTACAATCCATCATTTTAAATTATGCTTATAAATTTACATATATCATTAGAATGAAAATAAATGTAGAACAGTTAGATTAATAGGTACAAACCAAACCTGGATTATCTATTTATCCATGGTGAATATTAAATGGGAATGTGAGAAATTCTTCTCATATTAAGTAGATCCTAGTTAACTTTAGGGCATTTACTAAAACTAATATTAATATTATCTTAGTTAACTTTTCATATATAAAAATGCTGGGTAAATAAGCCCTGTATGAAATCTGGAGTGTAATTTATAATGAATTTGTGCTAATGATATCTAATGTGTCTAGTTAAGATGGGAATCTTTATTGAGAATAAATGTTGCTCATTTACTTCAAAGAGAGTTACCAAACATATGTAATTTGATGGTAATTTAAGAAATAAGACAATGTTGGCTAATAAACTTATGATTCACAAATTTCCTTCTGAAACTATATAATGTAGACAGTATATTTGTGTTTCTTTTTTTTCTTTAGTTGCTAATATCAAAAACTTCTCATAGTCTCTAGGCTCAAAAATATTCTTTAGAGAAGCTATTATGGAAAATATTTTGCTTTCTATATAAATATATTTGCTTTGTGTTGATTATGTGTCCATATTTATTGTTTCTTTAGAATATTTTTTAAGAATTACATGCACAAAGTGGCATAAAATATATTATGAAATAGACGTAAGGCATTGATTCTGGTGGTCATGTAGCCAGATGATAGTCCTTATTTGAGAGTCCTCATTAAGAACATTCATAGGTTAAGCCTACTTTAATTTCCCTCTGATACCTTTGGCTGCCTAAGGAATAAACATCCTTAAATTGCTCCTTCTCCTTTGCCCTTGACTGCGTCTAATAACTAATCATTCTGCCTTAATTTATGTGTTTCCTGGGAGCTTTAGATGGAAACACCCATTGAATAAGGGGAAATCAAGTTGTCTCAGGTCCCCATCCAGACCCTACCTAGTCCAGTAATAGCTATTCAGTCTGTTCCATTCAGAAAAAGGTACAAGTTTTAAAAATCAACACATTGACCAAGTTTTTCTGATTTAAATCAAGAGGACAAAAGAGGCATTCCTTTACAACTCACTCAATACAACTTAAGCTGACACTGGAATCATAGGGGTTTTCTTTATGGAGGGGGTTGGATCAAACAGATACTTTTAAATATTCCATGCATATACATCATCAAGATATCAAAATGAAGGCCATCTACATGTAGTGTAGCCATGGAGAATTTACAGGAAAGAATGGATTGTAGTCACTCAAGTGGATAAAGTCTAGATCAGACATGAACTTGCATCATTGTATAGAGTACCCCCCAAAAATTAAGATCACAGATCCATTGGAAGTCTTAGCTTACACACCTATAAACAGGTATACAGATATTATATTGTGTACTTTAGTGATAGCAAAACAATTTCTTATATTTTATACCTTAATTTTGTATAATCCCTTATGGCAGAATTTAATGGAGTTAGCTCTCGTGTATCACTGGAAATGACACTGGACCCAGAATCAGGAAGGATTCACTTTCATCCACTTCCTCCAATGCTTACTAGCTGTGTGGCTATGAACAAGTGATTTAATCTTCCTCATCTTTAAAATGGGGATAATAATGCCTATCTTATTTGTTTTCTCTCACGGCCACTGTGAGGATCCATTGCGATAATGTATAAAAAGTGCTTTGTAAGACTTAAATTGGTATGTCAATGGTCTCTTACTATGTGAAATTTTGAAAACTGATTATTCCCAAAGGATTTTTTTAAATGGTAAGAAGCAAGAATACTATATAGCCTAAGACTTCTGGTTTAGAGAGAATAAAGAGCACCAGTCAGAAAGCCTGAAAGATGACCCAAGTTCAAATCATTACTAGTTGAGTCACCTTGAGAAAGTCATTTCATTTTTCTGGGGCTCAGTTTCATCACCTGCAAATTGACAGGGTTGGACTACATAATGTCTAAGGTCCCTTCTGGTTCTAAAGAGAACTGGAAGGAATTTCAGTGACCATCTAGTACAACTCGTGCACAAATAGAATTTTTCTAACACATATAGCTATTTTATGGGCAGCTAAGTGGCTCAGTGGATAAAGTGCCAGGCCTGGCATCAAGAAGACTCATCTTCCTGAGGTTAAATCCAGCCTCAGACACTTACTAGCTGTGTGACCCTGGGAAAGTCACTTAACCCTGTTGGCCTCAGTTTCCTCATCTATAAAATGATCTGGAGATGGAAATGGCAAACCACTCCAGTATCTTTGTCAAGAAAACCCCAAATGGTGTCACAAAGAGTCAAACACAACTGAAACAACTGAACAACAATAAAATATTCAATGAATCAGAGCGGGGCCATCCAATCAATTCCAAATTCACAGTCTAGTCTGCATCTGTATTTCCATCTTTCCAAGAATAGCACAAGATTCTTTGTCAAAAGCTTTGCTAAAATCTGGACAAATTAGATCCACAATATTTATCTCATTTACTAGTTTAATGCTTTCAAAAAAGGATATGAGGTTAATCTGGCATTTCCTGTTCTTGATGAAGCTATGCTAGTTTTGCAATCACCACTGACCTTTCTTGATCTTCCCCAATCAATTCATTAATGATCCATTCTAGGATTTTCTCGGGAACCACAGTCAAGCTTACTGGCCTTTATTTGGTAGATTCTTTTCTCTTCCCTGTTTTGAAAGTCAGGATGGCACTTTCCCTTCTCTAATCTTAAGCTACTCTCTTATTTTTTTAAACCCTCATTGAGAAAGAAAGAGAAACAAAACCCCAATCACAACAAATGTATTGTCAAGCAAAACAAATTTCCTCCATCTGCCCTCTGAATCTACCACCTTTTGTGTGGTTTTTCAAATATCACTACTACCAGCTCAGGAATCATGTTGGGCAGTTCTTTGAGCCTATAGTACAGCATACAGTTTTAGCATATAGTACAGATAATCCCAGGAGCTTCCCAGTTTGCCATTTTATATTGTCTTTTCCAATGCAAAAGTCATTCTCCTATCCTGAAAAAATAGAAGGGTTAGAAAATATGATGAGAGCAGCATTGTCTTTACTGTTACCAGTTATTATCCTGTTCACCCCCAAAGAAAAGCCCTATCCGTTCACTGATCTTCCTTTTTCTCCCGATTTAGCTAAAATTGCTAATCTCCTTTGCTTCTCTCACCAGTCTTGACTCATTCTGAGCTTTAGCCCTCCAGACTCCATTTTGGCAGGGCATTGCTATGCTCTCACATTCATTCTCTGTTACCTGGCCTAACATTCATCTTCCCCACATTTCTTTTTTCAGTTGGTTGGTTGGTGAATTTCCTGCGCATCCCCAACAGTCTTTTCAGACATATACCATTTTCCCCACTGTACTTATAGGACCGTTTCTCTTTTTAAAAAGAAACAAAATAAAGGGGAAGGGAAGGGAAGGGAAGGCGAGGAGAAGGGAAAGGGAAAGGGAAAAGGAAAAGGAAAGGAGAAAGGGAAGGGGAAGGGGAAGGGGAAAGGGAAAGGGGAAGAGAAAGGAAAAGGGAAAAGGAAAAGGAAAGAGAAGCACTTAAGCGTCTACTAGGCACTGAGATTTCAAAAAGACATCAGAGACTCTGCCTTTATGGAGTTCATAACACAGCAGCAAAAGGGGACAATGCCCACTCAAATAACTAGGGTGCAAGGGAGAGTGAGATAAATATAAAGGAAACTTAAATAGCAATTATCAAGAAGGGAAAGCCATGGGAGGTTGTAATTAGCCGAGTGACATAAACAATTATTTTAGCTGCAAATGTTCAGAATATTCTTCAGGCCTAGTGGTTTAAAATCTTCCAGGAAGGAGAGTGAGCAGTTTTAAAGATAATAATGACAATAACAAGCGCTAACATTTCTGCAGAGACAATGTGGTGTAGTGGATACAGAGTAGGCCTCGAAGCCAGGAAGACCTGGGTCCAAATGCTGCTTCTGACATATAGTAGCTACATGGCCCAGGGCTCTACCTAGCTGTCTCCCTAAAACTCTACTGCAGGCTTAAACTGGGAATAGGAGTTTCCTCACCTGAGGGTTCCCTGGACCAAGGAAATCGCAAGCCTAGTTCCTATCCTTATCCACCAACATTTGCATAGTGCTTAAAGGTTTGCAAAGCACTCCCAACCATCCTGTTCCGCACGTGCTAATCTTATTCCCGTTTTACAGGTGATGAAACTCAGACTGAGGGAGGTTAAGTGACTTTCTTCGGGATGCACCTAGTATGTACCAGAAGCAGAATTCAAACTCAAAGCTCCCTGATTCCCGATACAACACTCTCTCTCAGTGGTTTTTAACAATGGGGTCGGTAGACTTTTTTTTTATATTAAGTATTTTTCAGTAAAATCAATCTCTGTAATCCTACATATTTTGTGTTTTTAAAACATGATTCTGAGAGGAGTCTGTAGGTTTGCCAAGTGCCCGATATAAAAAAAGAGGAAGAAGCTCTGCTCTCTCCACTGTGCCAAGCTGCCTGTCCCATGATATAAAACAGTGTTTGGATAAAGCATTACGCAGCAATGATGAACAAGAACCATTTGATTTGTAAACTCTCAGAGATAAAGAAGCAGCTGTCAAAAGCCCATAAAGACGCTTCCCTGGTTCTCTATTGCCTCTAGCATAAAATATAAAGTCCTTTGTTTGGCATTTCAAACCTTCCCAGTCTGGCTCCAATCTCTCTTTCCAGGTTGATTATACATTACTCTCTGTCACACGCTCTCCATTCCAGCCAAACTGGGCTACTTGCTCTTCCCCGTACACGATTTTCCATCTCTCGTCTTCATGACTTTGCACAGACCATCTCACATGACTCCTCACCTCTTAGAACCCCTATTTTTTTTTTCCAAAATTCAGCCAAGGTCCTGGGGCAGTGAGGTAGTTCAGTGGAATGTGAGCTGGGCCTGGAGTCAGGAAGACATCTTCCTGAAGTCAAATATAGCCTCAGCCACTTAGCATCTGCGTGGTCCTAAGGAAGTTACCAATCCTTGTTTGCCTCAGTTTCCTCACCTGTAAGCTAGAGCTCGCAGATAAGCTGCAGAAGGAAATGGCAAACCACTTCAGTGTCTCTGCCAAGAAAATCCCAAATGGGGTCATGAAGTGTTGGACACGACTGAAAAACCAAAGTGCTGCCTTCTATAGGAGGCTTTGAACATTCCCCTGGTTGATAGTGATCCACATCTTGCCTTGTCTTCTAATTACCCTGTATCTATTTTGTATATATTTTCTGTTAACTTACTCGTTGTCTCCCAGTGGAAAGTAAACTCCTTGGGGGCAGGAATTATATTGCTTCTGTCTTTGCTTCCCCAGTGCACAGTGCAGTGTCTTGTACAGAGTAGAAATTTATTAAATATTTCTTTAATTGAACTGAAGACAGAACATGGTGGTAAAGAGAGAATCATGGAAATTTAGCATTTGAGGAGATCTTGGAAGTCACCCTGTCCATCTTATTTCATTCAAGAGTGATTTAAAAGATTTTGGTAAAAGCCAAGAAGCCAAATGGCTGGTGATCATGTCGAATATGCCTGAATGATAAATACAGCTAGAGAAAGAAAATTGTTATGCAGTGGCCCAGGAGAGATAGAATGCCTAGCATATGAAAGTTTTTGAAGAAGCTGATCGTGCAAGGCTCAGAAAGTCATCTAACAATTAACCCTGTAAAACCCTTAGAGAGCCCACAATCACCAACAAATAACTTGAGTGTCTATATGCCCTATGGTGTGCAGGTGTGCAGAGAAGAAGCTACTTAATTATTAGGCAGACAGGACAGAAGAAAACTGAAAATGTGGCAGAGTAGGGGCATGGAAAGGAGAGAAAAAGTCTGAAAAAGTATTAGAATGGGTTTATGTGCCCAAGGACTGGGAGAAAGGAAATTCTAATGAAGAGGGAGTTAATAGCCAGTCTCAAGCTATGTACATCTACATGTGGAGAGAGAAGCAGGTAAACAGTGTGGTATAGTTGTTGAGAGATGGCCAGAACTTGGGTTCCAAATTTTGTCTCTGGAACTTCTTGGCATTATGATCCTGGTCATAAGTCACTCATTCTCTCATTGCCCCTATGATCTCAAAGACCACAGTAGTTGCATCAGTGGAAGGAAATTCTCTTGGCACTCTCTACACTGAAGAAACCAAACCATGGACTCACACACTCATACAACACACACATACACAAACATATACCCGTACAACACACACAAATGCAAGCATACATATGCTATAATTTTTTTTTACTGAATCTATGATTTCTTCAGTGTCAAGAGCTCCCTAGTAAAGAGCTTCCCCTAACCAATGCTAGTCAGCACACTCTGTACGATAACCTATGGATTTAGAGAGTTGTCTTGTGCATTGAGAGGTTAAATAATTTGATGTAGGTCACATGGTTAAGAGTCTGAGCTTGAACCCATCTTCTTGTCTCCAAGATGTTCTCTTCACTACACAGTGCTGCCTATCTATATGTCTGTATCAATTATATCTATATGTTTATCTCCTTATGTATAGATATAGATATCAAAATAAATGCATCTTACTATGTAGCCATATACAGAGGCAGGAACAAATATATACGTACATACACACACATATATATACATATATATGTATATGTATGTATGTGTGTGCATATATATGTATGTATGTATGTATGTATGTATGTATGTATGTATGTATGTATGTATATAAGCACAGAGAGGGAGAGTTCTTAATTGAAATCCAGAAGAAACAACAACATCTGGCCTCATGGCTAACACCAGTGTGTAGTTCTTTCATGCTGACTGGCCTGAAGGGAGGATGAAAGAACTCTCCCAAATGGGAACAGATGGAACTATAAGCGCCAACATGGATTAGCAGCACATGATTCCATTTGTCAATTTAAATTTTCAGCATCATCTTGGCACCATAATAATAATCATGTATATAGCACCTACTACGTGCCAGGCACTGTGCTGTGTTTTACAAATATTCCCTCATTCAATCCTCACAGCAACCCTGGGAGAGGTAAGTACTATGACTGTCTCCATTTTACAAACGAGGAAACCGGAGCAAACGGAGAGTGAGTTACATGCCCAGTGTCACATAGCTAGTAAGTTTTTAAGAATGAATTTGAACTCAGATCTTCCTGATTCCACTCTTAGACACTTAGATGCCTAAGAATAGAGTGTTGGATGTGGCATCCCAAATGTATGAGTCTGTCCGGCTACAGAATATTAATAGCTATGTGAACTTGAGTGTATCACGTAACTTCTCTGTGCCTCAGTTTCCTCACCTGTAAAATGAGAAGATTGGGCCTGATGGCCCTCAAGGTCACTTTTGACTCTATATCTATGATTATTACCATATCAGTTTGATTAAACCTCTAATATTATTATATCCTAAGCCCAATGAAGACAGATCTTTACATGAGAAAATAAAATTTGAGTGCCATAGTAGACCATATTATCTTTGCAATTCAGGGATAAAAGACAAAGGAATTTAATTTTATATAAATCCTGACACATTTTAAAAATACTGCATTAATTTTTTTGCATTAAATTATTTAGCTATTTAACAGATTGTAAAATTAAAAATGACAATTCCATTCCAAATGCTTACAAAGCACTGAATTTGAATGTAATTTAATAAAAGTATGTAAAACGTATTATCGTAGGAACTCAGTCTGATCAGTTTCATAATGCCACATATGTACAATGTTGAATACCATTAAGAATGTATTAATATAGTTCCCATTTAAAGCATTTACTGCCTTTCTGCCATTAAACGTATGACCAAAGATTCTCATTTATTCTCCAAACATTATCTTGACATCACTGATTTCTATAATTTTTTCAGATTATTTAACTATGGAACATTGTGAAAGGCTATCTCTATGAAATGTGTGATGCACATCTAAGTGATAAGATAGGACTTTGTCACATCTCTTGGAATAATCCTGCAATTTAAACTAGAGAAGTGTTTAATAATTGGATTCTGCTTTAATTCCCATTTGGTATAATTCTGTTTTGATGATAAACTAGTTGAAAATTAACCTGTTTATGTCAGAATCAGAAAAGCAGTCATAAATTTTTGAATATAGCTAGAAACATCTAAGGCAAGAAGCATAAGGTCAAATAAGTCTCCTTAAAATTGAAGAAATAAGGATTTAATTCCTTTTCATTACCTACCATAATGCAATCATTTAATCAATAAGTATATTGTTCAAAGCATAGTTCTAGATGCTAAGGGTGATACAAAGAAGAAGAAGTCTTTGGTTATAAGGAAGATACCCAGGGAGACATCATAAACATGAAAAGTTAAACGACTATAAAGAATTTAAATAACAGCCCAAAATATAACAGAAGTAACATTATGGTATACAGAAGTATACCATTATTTACAATACATACCATACATTTATGATACATACAATACATGATTAATTATTATGCAGGTGAAAATTACCATAAGAGTCAGAGAATGGGTGAGCTCACTTAGAGTAGATGCCAAGGTTTTAGAGAGGAGGTGAGATCTGAGCTGAATTTCAAAGTCTGAGTAGAATACCAGTGGTGTAGGAGGAGAGAAAGGAGAATGTTCCAGCTATGTGGAATTGTCTGAGTAGCAGGAGAGTACAAGACATATTAAAGGGATCCAAGGAATAAATTATTTTTTTTCTGCAATTAGTAGTTTCCCCAAAATCTTTACTTCAGGAAATTTCTGAAAGGTGCTTAGATATAGATAGAACTAGAAAGGTGGTGTGTGCGCAGCCAGAATGTAAAATACCAGAAGGTAAGTAAAATGAAGGGAAAAAATCAGAGTATAAGACAGTAAATGAAAAGCATCAAATTAGAAATACAAAAAAAGAGCTCTTCAGAGGATTGCATCCTGTATCGTATCTACCACTGGTTGTGTTCTGACAAGACCAAAGGATAGCTGTGTTGGCTTTTTGGAGCATGTGTCCATTGTGATGGAGAACCAGTGTGATTGATCAAATCCATCAAGTTTTACCTGCTGCTACAGAGAGGTGGTGCAGTAAATAGATGGAGCACAGGTCCTGGAGTCAGGAGGATCTGAGTTCAAATGGGGCCTCGGATACTTACTGACTGTGTGACCCTGGGCAAGTCTCTTAACCCTGTTTGCCTCAAGTTTCCTCATCTGTCAAATGGCCTGGAGAAGGAAATGGCAAACCACTCCAGTGTCTTTTCCAAGAAAATCCCAAATGATGTCATCAACAGTTGGACACAACTGAAAAATGACTGAACAATCCCAATTCACAGAGGGATCAATGATAGCACCAGAAAAAATCTGCAAAGTTCCTTAAGCGACTTTGAAATTCTAGCCAGAAAATTAAGGGCATGGATACAGAAGGATGGTTATCATTGCTTCTTCCAATATAAGAATGAAAAAAAAACATCTAGATGATTAATCGAATGACAGGACTTTTTGAACCCTCATTTCAGATATTGCAATGATGGGCTCTTGCCTGGTGAGAAAGTATATTTCACATGGATGGGGAAGAATGTGTTTAGTCAGAAATTTATCAATCCAGTAAATAGGACTTCAAATGAAAAATGAAGGGGAAAGATTTCCATCTCCCTTTCTTTTCACTTCTCTGCCTTTCTTTCTTTCTCCATACTTTCTCCTCTCTCTGTTTCTCTGTCTCTGTCTTTCCTCTCTCTGTCTCTGTCTCCATCTCTGTGTCTCTCTGTATCTTTCTGTCTCTGTTTGTCTCTGTCTCCTTCTGTATCTGTTTCTGTCTCTCTGTCCCTGTCTGTCTCTCTGTCTGTCTCTGTGTCTCTTTCTGTCTGTTTGTCTCTCTCTGTCTCTCTGTCTCCCTCTCTCTGTCTCTCTGTCTCTGTCTCTCTCTCTCTCTCTCTCTCTCTCTCTCTCTCTCTCTCTCTCTCTCTGTGTCTCTCTCTCTCTCTCTCTCTCTGTCTCTCTTTCTCTCTCTTTCTCTTCCCCTCCTTCCTTCCATTTTTCTGCTTAACTAGAAGTTTCAACCCATACGAGCCAGAGCAGGAAAAGTGACTCAGGAAATCAATCCTGACTACTCTCTATGTCCCCTCCCTGTCCCTCAGCCTTGGCAGCCCCTGCACTCCTCTGATACTCCATTCCTCACCTCCCTATCTTAATGTCTTTCTCTTCCTTCAAAGATCACCTGAAATCTGACCTCTTGCAGAGCCCTTTCCCAGGCCCCAACTGCTAATGCCTTCCCTTTTCAAATTACCTTTCATCTGATCGGTGTATCTCTTCTGTGTGCCTAGGTTTTCGAATGTCATATCCTCATTTGAATGTATGCTCTGAGGGCAGGGACTGTATTTCTGCCTTTTTATGTATGCCAGTATTTAGTACAG
This sequence comes from Trichosurus vulpecula, assembly GCF_011100635.1. Taxonomy (NCBI): domain Eukaryota; kingdom Metazoa; phylum Chordata; class Mammalia; order Diprotodontia; family Phalangeridae; genus Trichosurus; species Trichosurus vulpecula. The sequence continues at coordinate 48,920,343 of NC_050576.1, forward strand.
TGACTAGCATACAGTAAGTGCTTAATAAATGCTTATTGACTGATGACTTACTCTCTTCTCTTCCTAAGATAATTTTATCCACAAGTTGACACCCCCTCCCACTTCTGTGTTTGCTTTTTCATCTATTCCTTCACAAAATTTTGCCCTAGCTACATGGGCTGCTAGGTGAATTGAGTTCTAGGCCTTGAGTGGGGAATACTTGAGTGCAAATCCAGCCTCAGATACCTAGTAATGATATCATTCAACCTTCCTCAGCCTCAGTTCCCTCAACTATAAAATGGGATAATAACATTACCTACTTCCCAGGGTTGTTGCAAAGATCAAATGAGACTATATTTGTGATGCCCTTAGCACAGGGCCTGGCATAGAGTAGGTACTTAATCAATGCTTATTCTCTTCCCCTCCTTCTCCTTGTTTGTCTTCTCTCTGGCCTATATGTCCATATGTCTCCTCCCTCTGACTACACTATGTGAGCTATATTCAAAAGGTGTTAACAATAATTTCCTCATAGAAAATAGTCATCTGTATGAGCTAATTAACCATTGTTGAAGGATGATTTACGTATTTGTTTTCAAGCTAAAATTGACCTAGAAGATCAATGTGTAGTTTGGTTCAAAAATTTAAGAATTTACCCTTCTGTTTTCAAAGAAAAACAACACAAGGGGAAAGATAAGAATATGGGGATAAAACTTTAGAGTTAGAAAATGCCAAGTGCGACAGAATTAAGAACAATAGTTAGGATGGGAAATACCCACCAAATCAGCAAGCAAACTCAAGCTAGCAGGTGCCTACTAACCAAGATGCAGGTTAAAATAATATAAATAAAAATAGATAGATAGATAGATAGATAGATAGATAGATAGATAGAGACAGATAGACAGATAGATATAGATGATAGATAGACAGATAGATAGATAGAATAAAGGTTTAAAAATGAATTTAAAATTTTGTCAAAAGGAACCATGAAATGGCCCTAATGGAGTGGAACTTGTGTATAGATGATGGTCATGGAAATACTTGCCACGTTCAAAAGGCACAAATCTGAGAGACCTGATAGGCCCTGAGTCTAGCTCTAGCAACAAACCAAATCTGGATTGGTTTAGGAAAGATCTCATGTGTCAAAGTTGGCAAATGAGCTGGGTCTTGTAGGAAACTGCAGATCCTGACGTGAGGAGGGATGGAATTTCAGTCATGGGAAACTCCTCATTCACAACACTCTCCCATTTCCCACCACTAGGCCTTTCAACCAGTCATTACCCATAATCCAAATTACTAACTCCTCAACTTCATCCTACAAAATCCCTCACTTCCTACGAGGCTTGACTCATATACGACTTCCATATATGAAACTTTCCTGAATCCCATAGTTACTAGTTATCCCCCAAATCAACCTATTTTGTTTATACCTGGAATGACCAGCATTTATTTGGCACTTCAAGATTTGAAAAGTATTTTCTATATGCACTCTCATGTGGCCCACACAACAACCCTATGTGGTAGGTGCTAGGATTATCTCTGTCTTATAGATGGGTGAACTGAGGCTGAGGAAGTGACTTGGCTAGGGTCACACAGCTAGTAAGGATCTAAGGTAGGATCTGAATTAGGTTTTTGTGATTCCAAATCTAACATTTTATACACTGCACTATCTAACTCCCTCAGTATCTATATATGTTGTCTCCCCTGTATAGATGGTAACCTCCTTGAAGACAGGCACTGCTTTCACTTTTGTTTGTGTATCCCCAATGCCCAAAACATTGTTTGGCAATTAGTAGTAACTTAATAAATGCATGATAATTGATTGAATGATTTCTTCATTGGTAAAATGGGGGAAAGGAGGGAACTACATGACACCAAAAGCTTAGAAAGCTACATATAACATGATGACATGTTTTTATAATATGACATATTCCTCCTTTCTAACACAGCCCTTAATTGGTAATGTATTCCAGCCATTCACACTTATCAGGAGTTTCTCTGTTGCTTTTAGGGCTGGCTCATAAAAGAGAGACAGAGAGAGACAGAGAAAGAGAGAGAGACATAGAGACAGAGAGAGAACAGAGTGAGAATGAGAGAGACAGAGAGACAGCGACAGAGACAGAGATAGACAGAGAGAAACAGAAACACAAAGAGAGACACAGAGAGAGACAGAGAGACACACAGAGAGAAACAGAGACAGAGACACAGAGAGAGACAGAGAGAGAAACAGAGAGAGAGAGACAGAGAGAAAGAGAGAAAGCAGAGAGAGAGAAAGAAGGGGGAGAAGAGACAGAGAGAGAGGGTGAGGGGAGAGAGAGAGAAGAGTGAGAGCAGAGAGAGAGAAAGAGAGGAGAGAAAGAGAGTGGGGTAGATAGATACACATGCATACACACAAACACATATATGTACACATGTATGTATGTGTGTAAAATTCGCTGTGTTGTATGTATGTACACACATGGTTATATGCATGTACCTGTGCAAATACATGTTTCTATGTCTAAGTTTGCTTCATATATGCATAATGCACACACATATGCCACATACTAATCACACTTGTGTGCATCTATCTATGTTGCTACGTGTGTGTACATATGTACGTATATATGCTAGTGTGTGTATCAGATAGCACCATATACTCATCCAGGCTCAAAACTCAACAAGAGAACGAGCCGACGGATCTTTGGGAGATTTCTTGGTGCTTTTAATGACTCCCAAGCTCCTTGCTTAAAAAGGAAATATTTTTACCAACAAAATTCTTTCAGTGATGTCTCTTGGCTGCAAATCGTGAAATATCACAGTCTCCAAAGATTGGAAATTTCAGGTCACCTAAAGGGCAATGGAGAGGTACATGTGAGTTATTATTATTTTATTACCATCTTTGTGGGGTTATATGTGTGTGTATGTGTGTGTGCACGTGTGCATGTGTGTGTGTGTGTGTATGTGCGTGTGTGTGCTTAAGGAAAACACTTGTAGGCAGTAAAATGAGTCGTTTTGTTTATATTCAAGGAAAAACAAACAGTAGTGGCCAGATCCATTGCAAAAAAAACTATCAGAAAAGCTGAATCTCAGAATGAGCTGAATAAGGTTACGGAAAAATACTCAGGACAACGAAGAAGGCTTTTTGAAATATGTGTTTTTAAGGCAACAACAAAGGAAAACTGTGGAGTAGTAGATAGAAAACTGGCTTCAAAGTTATAAGGCCCTGGATTCAAGTTATGTCTGTGGTGCTCCCTGGTCGTGGGAACCTACAGAAATCACTTAACCTTTCAGTGCCCCCAAAAAACTCTCATAGACAGTCAGTTGAAGAATATGCTCCGAGGTGCATTGATAGAGGGAGTTTCCTCCCTCCGTAGTTCCTTAAGCCAATGAAATTTTAGGTCTGGTCCACAATGAAGTAGTTTCCCCTCTTGTTTGCTCCCCACATCCTACTCACACTCAAGGGTTGGGTCCCCAGAGAGGAGCTGACTCCTACTCTGAGTTCTACGGGTAACCTTGAGGAGTTACGCTTCTGACCCTGTCATTGATAAGCTCCCACTCATGTCCCCCATAAATAAACTGCCAGGAGCAGCACCTAAGTTTTGGTAAAGGCATTTACCAAGTTGACATAGTAAAAATAGTTAGTACAAACATCCTCAAAATCCTGGGGCCCACTCTCCCAAAAATGCACACAATGTCACACTTTTAGCGCAATGGTAGTGAGAAGAAAAGGGAAAAAAAAACATGTGTGTCAAAAAAGTAAATCACAACTCCCAGCCTAGAGGTCCTTTCTTGAATTCAAATCTCACATTCTTCTCTGATACAAGATGTCATGATCCTAGAAAATGTCTCCTTCCTTCAGTTATTGTCTTGTCGACCGCTGGTCCAGTCTCCGAGATGACATGATCAATCTCTTCTCTAAAATTGCAATTGTATATCAGGTGCTTGGCTCCAATTCTGTATCCTCTATTCTCATTTTGACCACTGATTAATTGTTTCTTTTTTGTTTGTTGTTTGTTGGGCTTTTTGTTTGTTTTTCCACTTAATAGTATTTTATTTTTTTTCCTATTACATGTAAAAATAGTTTTTAGCATTCACTTTACAAGATTTTGAGTTCCAACTTCTTTCCTCCCTCCCTTCCCATTCCCCTCCCCAAGATGGCAAGCAACCTGATATAAGCTACACATGTACAATCCTATTAGACATATTTCTACATTAGTCATGTCATCAAGAGGAAGAATCCCAACAAAAAGGAAAAAAATCATGAGAAAACAAAAGAGAAAATAGTATGCTTCAATCAATGGATTGTTTCTATGACTACCTCCATTGAAAAGCCTGGGCTTTTTGTGGTTATATTAATCGAGGTCATATTAGAACTTCCACCCCTTATGATGATTGATGATGATGATGATAAAAGTGGTGGCGGTGGTGGTGGCAGTGGTGATGGTGGTGGTGGTGGTGGTGATAATAGTGATGATGAATGGATAGATCCACTGCTTGGGACAAATGTTACGATCTTTGAATCATAGACTCCCATGGTTCCACGACACCTCAGAAGTCTTTGAATCCAACTTGTACTTTAGTAAAAATCCTAGTCTGCTTGAGGTTGTGTGGTGAATTTGAAAGTATAGTAGATTTGGCATCAAAAGACCTGATTTCAACTAATTAATATATTAGTTTCTATCCATGTGAACCCAGACAATACACTCTGATTCTATAGGACCTAATTTTCTGATCTATAAAGCAAAAGGACTAGATTAGATGGCTTCTAAGTCACTTTCCAAACATACAGTTGTTTGATGGCTCCATGAGATCCTCATGGTCACTCAGTATCTGCCTATATTAGATAATTCATTATCTGTTGATAGACTCCAAAGGAGAGAGAACAGAGCTACTCACATACTGCCTTGCTTCCATCTATTCTATCATGGATTATAATCTTTGATCTGCAAATGACAAAACAAGCAAAGCAAACGGGAAATTGATGCATCCATTGGATGAGGAGATGTGAAGAGAGGAACTATCTGCAATAAATAAGGCTATGACTCCAGGCCCAAATGAATCCCGTCCCAAGATCCTCACAGACTTTGTAAATGAGATTACTAGCACTGTTAATTGTTGAGGAATGGAGGAGGACAAGAGAGAGGCTAGTAGGCTAGGAAAAAAACTCCAATTTTCAAAATGTAGGAAAGAGTGGATTCAGCTCATCTAGGGCACAGTCTTTAGAACTGCAAATAAATTCAGTGAGAGTCCAGTCCTCACATGTTACTTGTTTTTGACCGAGGTCCAAAGAGTTAAAGAGACTTGTCCAAAATTTTATAGTCAATAAAGATCAGAGGTCTAGTTGAACCCATGTTTTCTGACTTCACATCCAGGACTTTCTTATAGTCTGTGCAGAACAGTCTTTGTCATTATTTGAATGGTCTGTGATTTAAAGCTTCCCTAATCACAAACTTGTACACCCATAAGGATGGAAGGGAGGGTGCTAAGTGATCATCTCATCCAACTCCCCCATCTTACAGACGATAAAACTGAGACCGGGAGACGTAAGGTGAATTATCAAAAGTCATATAAGTAGTTTGTGTCAGAGCTAAGATTTAAACATTGATTATCTAATCTCTATCTTTAAATACCTGAAAGGCTATCTTGATCAAGAAGGAATGGTCTTGGTCTGTTTGGGCAGGAGGAAGTAAAATTAAAAGCGAAGCGTGGACATTGCAAAAAGGCAGATTCAGACTTGGAGGCAAGGAAAAACCATGGAAATAATTAAAGCTATCCACAGGTAGACAGGTGGTGAGCTCCCTTTACTGTCGGACAATAAGCAAAGGCTCATGAAGTATGTTGTAGGGAGGATTCTTTTTTTCAGTCTTGGCTTGGCTCAGATATCTACAGAGGTCCCTTCCAACTCTCAGAGCCCATAATTCTGGGATTCAAGTTCCATTCAGTCTCAGCATCCTAAATCTGCCTCCTGGCTGCTCAGAGCCCCTCCCTGAGGTTAGACTGGCTTTATATTCTCATCGTCCTTTTTCCCCACTGTGGAGTCAAAATTTACCTGCTATTCTTTTAAGAAGGTTTTTCGCTATTATATTAAGTGAGAATTTAATTAGATCAGCTCACCCCTCCCCCTTATAATGTGTTAGTTTTTTTCTTTAATGTGTTATACATTTGAGATAATGTGATGCCTTGACCCTTAAGGAATGCTGTAAATGTTAAGAATTTCTTCTGACCTTACCTGGGGAAACTTTCAGAGAAACTGCACAAGGTCTGCACCAAACAGCAGGAGAGAGCCAGAACCAAATCAGCTTCCTGGAGTGGAAGCTCTAGGCAAATGGTCACTTACCTCTATGAGTTTTATTCCGCTACTATGTCTTTTAACCCACTCCCTACCTCTTAAAGAAGCCAGTTCCATTGCAGGAAAGGGAATGGTGACTAAATTTTCTATGGAGCCAAAATCTGCTTGTCAAGAATGCTATAACAGGAGATTTCTGGGTGGTAGCTGAGGTTGAACTATATTATCGATATATTTCTCTCAAACTCTTATGTTGTTGTAAATAAAAAAAATCATCTAAATACTTAGATGATGGACTTTGGGCAAATCATGTGACTTATTCATGCCTCAGTTTTCCCATCTGTCAAATAAACATAATAGTGTTTGCACTACTTCCCACATAAGGCTTTTGCAAAGAAAGCACTTTGCAAAGTTTAATGCACTACAAAAAAGTGAATTAGTTTATTATTGTCCTTATTATTCTTATTACCAGAGTTACCAAATAAAGAGCAAAATGCACTGATTTGAATTTAGCTACCCATTTTACAATCTATTAAAGGAATTTACAATAGCCAGTAGCCAAGCAGAATTAAGGAGGAGCAAGTTGATAATCTGCTAAAATGTCCTCATATTCCTTTTTCTGTTTTGTTTTGTGTATCCCCTTAGTGAGCATAGGCAATAGAGGGGATGATTTGGGGAGAACAGATCAGATTTAGAATTTTCTTTGTGCAGGGAACTTCCAATAAGAAAACTCTCTCTACCAACACAAATCAGCAGATGCTCTGTAAACTATAGAGAATTGTTTGGAGACAATGAGAAAGTAAATCTTTTACTTGGAATTGTACAGCCAGTTTTTTATAATGGTTGGCCTCCAACCTAGGTCTTTCTGACTCCTACGTCAACCTCCCATCCATTGTTTCATGCTGTCTCTATTGAATATTCACTTTCACACTTGCAAGTGTGGTGGGAAAAGACAAACTGTCTAACTAAACACTGTACCTAAATGCACACAGTAATAACTGTTATGCCAATGAAGGAGAGAAAAAAGAAAAACAAAGCAAATTCATGTGTCAGAGCTCTATTTTCTCTTCTGATGTTAAAGTGATTTAGGCAAAGCAGAGCATTGAGGAACAAGAAGGGGATGGCCAAGCCAAGTCAGGAGGATTGGAAACAAATCTGGACCCCATAACCCAGCCTGAGGAAGGCGGCCATCAGGTTAAAGGTCATTGAGGGCATGCTCTTTGAGAATTATTGAAGGTTCTGGGAATTTAGTATAGCCTGGAGAAGACAAGCCTAATTAATTGGTTTGGGATGGGGACAGGGATCACAACAGCTATCTTTAAATATCTGAAGGACTGTCACACAAAAGAGGAGTTAGATAAATCCTGCTGGGTCAGAGAGGTCAGAAACAGGACCAATGGCAAGGACGTACAGAGACAAAACCATAGGTTTGATGTAAGAAAATACTTTATAAGAATTAGAGCAATCCGAATGTGGAATGAGTTGCCTAAGCAGGTAGTAACCACCCTTGCTGAAGGTCTTTAGGCAAAGACTGAATGACCACTGGTCGGTTATAATAATAACCAACATTTATAAGTTGCTCTTAGGTTTGCAAGCTACTTTCCCTGTAATTTCATGCGATCTTTCCCACAACCCTGTGGGGCGGCTGCAATTACTATCTCCCTTGGAAACCAAAGAGACTGTTCAAGGTCATAGGGGTTTGAGACAGGATCTCAGTTCTTTCTTACTCCAAATCCAGCACGCTATCCACTCAATCCCCAACTGATAAAGAAGCAATTCTTAGTCAGGTATGAATTGAACTATTTGGCCACTGATATCCCTTCCACTTTGAGATTTTGTCATTCTATAGCTTCAGAAAGACTTTGACCCTTAACTACACGTTAGTGCAGGAAAATAGTTAACTGAGCCTAAGTGTTGGTGTCACACTTCTCATAGGCTGCCACACATTAATAACAAGGGAAAAGTGACTCTGTAAACACCCTCTCTAACCCTCTCTCAGATTTTTAACTTGACAACAGAACTACAATAGGATGTTAACAGATTTGTCGACTTTCTTTAATTCATTTACTAAGTATTCTTCCCTGCTTTTTTCCCATTACCTCTGAAAGCCTAAGCCCTGATGTTTCTTGAAGCTCAAAATCATCTAATTTTTAGTTGGGACAGCTCAGTGGCCCATTAGTGTAAATGATACCTGAGTGAGAAGCTCTTTTATAGCTAAAGAAGGGGCAGCATGGTGGACAGCAGAGGTATATAACTCAGATAAAAACCAGGGCCGCTAACCCAGGCAGAAGGATCACCGCAGACCACATACTGGCTTAGAAAACCACATGTTAACATTCTCTATGTTCTATTGTATTTTTTTCATTTTCTTAAATACTTTCTAATTGCATTTTAATCTAGTTTGGCCAGAACACCATGGGCCTCAGTAGAGGACAGAGAACTGACCTCAGAACCCAGATGAGATAGGTGACCATGGGCAAACCACTTCTCAGTATTCTGGACAACTCTCTAAAACCATGCCAGTTGCATAAAAGGTGCCTATCTGCATTGGTAGAGGGAATTTCCTCCTCTGGAACTTCCCTATACCAATGGCATTAGAGGTTTGGTTTCTATCCCTAATTCTGTCTCTAACAGAACAGATGAGCAGCCACCCAGTCTTGACATGAAAAGTTGGAGGAAGAGTCTATAATCTGAGGCTGCCCATAACATCTCCTGTCTTTTAGTGGACATCAAATGCAACAAAGGTGAAAGTTCCTCTGGCAAAGTTTAAGGCAAAGTATTTATTTCCAGTTTAGGTAAGAATTAATGTTCTTTGATGTCGATAATGCCAGATGGGATGAAAATGTCTTTCAGGTCAAAATTCTTAAGGTGATTCAGTCCTCAAAAAGTTGTGGATGAGACTACATTTTCACTAATAACATGTCACTGCTGACCAAACCAATCCCAGCTGGACAGATGAATATTTGCTGGATAACTGGATGGCATCACTTTCTTTAGAGAAAACCATGGATTACAGGTTCTATGACAATGCACATATCCCTGAGTCCCAGTATTGGTCTGAGCTACATGGCCCAGAGTAAGACTGTGACCCTCAAATAGACGAAAAGGGTCATTGTCTTGTAACTTACAACAAAAATAAGACTGTAGATGATGTAACCATAAATTCTGAGGTTTCCTGTGGCAATAAACCCCAGTATGACTATTTAGAAAATGGAAATGGAAAAACACACACACATACACATCAAAGATCCATGTAAGTTGGAAACTAAAATTAGCAAATAGTCCCATATTTATATCTCAGTAGTCAGAATACAAATAAACATCCTTGGTGAAAACACATCAGTGCTTCCAATTAAGGCAATATAATTGCATGCTTTGAAGTGGAACAATGGAAAAATCTGACAATCCATTGTATTAATATGAGACACAGACTTTAGAGACATATAAAAAATAGCATTTAATCTGTGCAAGGCATCTGCTACTATATACTTTTTGCATAACATTTATGTATTATGTTTAAACACACACATTAGATAGATAAATAGATAGCTAGATAGATAAGCATATGTTAAAGAACAAGATGAAATGTAGTTGCGGTCATTTATTTCACGTTAGCTAACAATTCTACCAAAAGCCTTTCCAATTTTGTTCTCTCTGTTTTTGTCTCCACATTTTTCTAAAGGTTCTAGAAAATGGAGTCTAGATTTCTATTTTAAATATGCATTTATTTACAACCAAGGTAAACATCGCGAGTGTTAATGGGCAAGGCTTTGTCCAACATAAACCAGAGAGCTAGGCTGAAGGTTGAGGAAATCCAGAGCTCAAAGGGTCTCATCAATATGTGCCTCAAATCTTAATATCATCAACGTCAAAGATGCTTGACCTTAACTGTTTTGTTTCATTCACAAATTAGTATATGCACATGCATGTATACACACCACATGTATGCATACACATATATATTCGTGTTTGTGTGCCTGTGTGCGTATTACGCAATGGATAGAATGTTCTACCTAGAATCAGGAAAATCAGAGTTTAAATCCACCCTCAAAAACTTAGTAGGTGTGTGACCCTGGACAAGTCACTTAAACCTCTGTTTTCCTCAGTTTCCTTATCAACAAAAGCAGATAACAGAGAATAAGTCTCCACCTCCCAGGGTTGTGAGGATTAAATGAGATAATATTTGTAAAGCTATTTTGTAAACCTTAAAGTGCTATATAAATGCTAGCTGTTTTTATATATGAGGAAGTAATAAGCCACCTAATATCTTTGGAAAGTGCCCCTTTGGGAGCATACGTTTATTTTCTAAGCTGCGTGTTCAACGCACAGATTTTCTATGACTCTCTTCTCCTGATCTGTTTTCAAGTATGAAACGCACTCTTACTTTGTTCTCAAAGACAAAATGTTAAAACAAAGCTTTATCTTTGCATTTCTCCTTAAAGAAATTGCCTAAGAGACAGATTGCAGAAAAATTGAAACAACAGTGTCACTTTGGGTTTTTTAATGCAAGATGGTCTAGACAGCAGGTTAGAGGGAAACGGGAAAGAGAAGTTGCTTTAGGTAACCAGCGAAGGGAATGAACTGTAGCCTAGAATAATGGTGCTTTTATGTGGCTGCTCTGATTCACGGGCCTTGGGGAACTAGATAGGAACAAAAGGTTCATATTGGCATGAAGGATAAAAAGAATGAGAAGAATCTTCTGGTCCAGATTTAAGTATGGGGAAGAGAGAGCTATTTGACAGAGGATTGGAGAGGAGCATTATTTATTCTCATACCTGGTTCATCTTACAAATGTTGTTTCTGTTATTATTAGGACATTTCTATTATAATTCCACTGCAGCTAGCAACTTATCCTCTGATTACAGCAAATTCCATTCCTACTTTTTTCCACCTTCTCGTTTGCACTTATGAAACACCAGCCACTTTCTGGTGCATAAAATTAATTATCTCCAATACCTGAACCATCTTGCATTAGAATTACAAACTCACAAAGGCCCATAATGCAAACAAGCTACACTGCTTGGGGTGGTAGGGACTGGCCATGATGTAAAGATGTTGTGACATGAAATTGATTTATTCATGATCTAAGCTGTCTTTGTTCATGAAATCCTCAATATTGCCGGATTCCCTTCCTCTAGTCAAATGCAGAGTATTGAATCCAGAGCTATGCTTCAACTACGAGTTCCTGCTGATTTCAGAAATGTGCCCTTTTAAACTATTTTTAGTGCTCGTGATCAAAGTCCCAGATTGACAGGCCTGGGAAAGAAACTAAAATCTTTTGTAAATTCACACAATATGTATTCCTTTCATTCCATACCATGTGCTTAGCTCCCAATCCATAAGGAATGTTAAGGTAAATGAGCAGCTCAGTCTCATTGTCCATTTACCCATAACATCTGGGTCGAGTTTATCAATGAGATTTTTGATACAGATTTTAAGAATGGAATTCGGTTGGGGATTTATCATTGAGCACCAAACATCCATTAGATGGTAAGAACCTTTCATCCTAGAAAATTTATTCCTTGATATAAAGTGATGAAGACTTTTGTTAGTTTTCTGAAGTAACAGGGATTGAGTGTATGTGGGAGAGGAATGGAAAGATGAAGGCTTTAGGTTTGGACTATGCAGTTATCCACATAATGACATAGCCCAAATAATGACATATTAATGTCACTATTTCTAAGAGGTTTTAAAATGTTTAGCCTTCAACTGCAGTAGATAAAGGATCCTGTTGATAATTATTCCCTCTAATACTTAATCAATCAATAAATATTTATCAAACATCCACCATATCCCATTCTCTAAACTAGGTCCTAGAGATATAACAAAGAATAAGGCAGCCCTTGTCCTCAAGAAGCTTACTTTTAAGTAGAGTGATACAACACATATTGGAAAGAGGTAATCAGGAAATGAAATTTTAATCTAGAAAGTCATAGGGATTGTGACTACAGGCATTGATCAGTATATAATCATACCTTCTCTTTCAAAAGTAATATTTATTTAATGACTTCATGAGGAAGAGGGGTAAAGAAGAGTGGAATGCAGAGGGCCAGTGATGGGCAGTGGTATTATTTGGCAGGAGGTCCAATGGCAAAATGTCTGATGGCAAAATATTCTGGCTAAATCTTGGTGTCCCGGTGATAAACAAATGGAATAGTATCCCTTCCATTGATACTGGTCAAAAGCTATACATTCCTTCTTGTACTGGATAAATCTCATCTATATCCTCCCATAAATTCTCCTCCTGAGAGAACATGTTACTCAGATATGGGGAGAGGGGAAAGAAGGGAGTTCCTTACTTTCTTTGATGTTTCATAAATAACAGTGTAGGGAACAGATTCAGAAAGTTCCCTGATCAATTTAATGTACTACAGAGTGGTATATTGGGGATTTTGAGAGCATTTCACTATATGACGTGTACATTGATATCTTGCTGAGAAGAGTAAAGACAACTTTTGGTGGGAGGCAGAGGAATGGAAGTTGATCAGGAAAATTCCTTGAGCAACTTGATGAGTTTGTATGTTGTTGACAATTAAACTTGGTGAGCCTTTATCTGTTCTGCTTGATATTCGCCTGGGGAGATTATGGATATGGCTCCCATTGAAGGTTGGGTCTCAATGATAATGCATGTTTTGTTTGGCTTGGTTATTGTGGATGGGAGGCACTTTTTTCCGCTGTCCTATGAAAGAGTCTTCATTAAAGATTGGAGACTTCTTCCCTTTGGGGGTTACCCCCTCTCTTTTCACTTTTTCAGTGAACATTATCAGCACACAGGAAAGAAAAACTTGTTTCTGGTGGGGGTGGAGTATAAAAGGGAGTAGCCATCAATGACTAACTCAGGAAAGAGAAAGAGATGATACTTATATTCTTGCCCAAGATGCAACCTAAGAGGACAGATCCAGGTCTCAATTTCCCAGTCCTACCCTCTGAGGGTCAGTGACATAACCTCCTCAGCCTGAAGGGAACCATGCAGTCCAAGAGGAAAGAGCACTTGAACCCCAGACTGATGGCTAAAAGAGAAAGAATTTCCATGAGTTAAATGGTCCCAGAATCTAGGGATTTCATGGGGAGTACCACCTCGAAATTGTCTTTCTAGCAATCCCAAGTTCAAGAACTCGGGCAAACAAATTTTGGGGTACAAAATGAGCAGCATCAGCCTCTTAGACAGGAAAAAAGATCACATGTGTAGCACAAGTGGAGTGTAGCCACCCACAGTACCTCATACCACTTATTTTATTGTGTGAACTCCTAGCCACTCTCTGGGTGACTTGCTCACTCTAACCTCCCCTCATGCTGATATAGCTAGATGCCTAGAGATAGACTACTACCACGTAGTTACACTTAAAATATCTCAGGGTGCTAGGGGTAATCCTGTATAGGAGAAATACACTGCCTTTATTCACCACTCTATTTTTAGCCCCCCACCCCAATGCAAGAGGCAGTTCGGTGGCACAGAGGAAGCAACACTGAATCTGGAAACGCTTGGATTCAAATTCTGGCCAACTTTGTAAACCTAAGTCATTAATGTATGACTGCTTCAGTTTCCTCATCTGCGAAAGGTGGATACAAATATCACCTGTCTCCAAGGATTCTTCTGAGGATAAAATGAGATTATATTTATAAGTACTACATCAAAGCTAGCTATCATTACTATTATTTCAATTTATATAACCAGACATTCACAATAATAAGATTTTTTAGATCTTAAACATAACCATTTGCTTAACAATAAGGCAAAAGAAATAATATCATCCCTGATAATCATATATCAAAGCAAGTCAATGAATAATAAGATATATCACAGTCTATAAATAAATCTGGGTCACTCTCCTGACAATGCCGTTGATATTTGTGGGGCAGCATGGCACTCACTTACAAGAACATGTCAGGAAAACACAAGGAAGAAAATCCCATGTTATCAGATAATTCAGAACTCTTCACTGTAGGTGTGGACATCATTTATCCATTTGTGGAACATATATACCACATAAAACTCCTTCTCAGATAATTGCTTGCCTTTTGGCCCTCATTGCTTTCAACTGAACAAATCATCTTTTCTTCTATACTCCAATATGTCCTTTATAAACTCTTTCAATTTACAATCATCCTTAGAAGGGTGTTTAGAAAGTAATGTAAAGAGCAGAACTACAAAGCTCATCAGGCTATGTATCTCTGGCCTATACAGACCAGACCAACCAGCTCTTGTCATACAGCAAAGCAGCAGTAGTACCTGTCTATTTCTCTTTCTGTCTTTGCCTCTCTAAGCAGATGGAATGGAAAACTGAAACATGCACTTCTGAGAATTTCCACTTCTCTTCAATTTTGACCAGCACTGAAAAGGCAATAGATAAAAATGCAGTTTTCCTTCAGCTGATCATGAATTAGTAGCCAAAGCCTGGTAGTCAGCTGACCCTTTTTGATGTTGATCTTTCCAAGCAGCTACCCACAAAAATACTGCCTTTGGCCCCCTACCATTTCTTTCCTCTTTTCCCAGGTTCCTCAGCCTTCAACGTCAACCTCTTTACCCATCTCTTATTCTTCCTATGCCTTTCAGTGGCTTAAGTCAAAATCCAAATTCTCCCTATGAAATTGATAGTCCTTTTAAAATCATGCCTCAATCTCCAAATGTTTATATTGTTTCTCTCTTTTTAGAGTTTCATTTTTTTAATCATAAAATAGATGTGCAAATGAGCTAGGGCACCATAATGCCCTGCAGCTTATAAGTCCTCAACATAGTCGAAACTTTTATTTTGTGTCTTTGAACTGTATTTCTTTGTATTCATATTTTTCAGGTTTTACTAATTAGAATTTCTTTCTCTGTCCCTTTAAATCATCAAACTGTTTATATATACATGAAGCATTATTCTACATGATTCACAAGATGATACAAACTTTCATATTTACCCCACAGTTAATTTTCTGCCCAAAACAGGTCAAATCCTATTACAGAAGTGTTTCTTCATATACATATTTTAGTAGTTTTTATGAAAACAAAGTTCATCTCCTCCTTTCAGGGATCAAAATGTTCCTCTATAATAGTTGCAATATCTTACATCATTTAACAGATGATTTAAATTCTTTCCTTTGCACAAAAGGAATTTTCTTGCCTCCTTTAACACTAAACTGCTTCATATGAAAAGGTCTTTAAGTAGAGAGCAAAATATACATGCATGCCCCAGAAGCTATAGGAACATGAGGAGAATTGGGGTAAGGAAGGAAGGATAGACTAGTTAAACCATAATATGGGAAAGCCAGGTACTTTCTCTGTTATGTGATCTTTTTAGACAGTGCCAGTCTAATTGGAAAAGCGATTGGCTCTCTATCTACCCCAAATTTGTTTCCTTAAAGGAGGGGTCCAAATCTCAGAGCAATACTATAAGGCTGGATGCCTATATGGGTTCCTGGGAGTGAAAATGTGATTAACGAGAATGTCAACGGGTCACCTGTCTAGCAATCCCAAAAGTGTTTCCCTCCAGCTGTGTCCAAACTACATGGTAGAGTCATACTTTTCAATATGTTCTCTTGTGAGAAAAATAGACTCACCAAAATGTTGTTAAGTTTAACTTCTAAGAGGAATAAGAATTTCAAGGCAGTACAATGATGACTTTAAGGCCCCAACTAAAGTGCAGTAATAGTAATACAATGATGAAGATGATGATGATGATGATGGTGATGGTGATGATGATGATGATGATGATGATGATACCACATATTTATATAGTCTTTGTGATATGCCAGGCACTATTGGGCATTTTACAATTATTATCTCATTTGATTCTCAACAACCCTAGGAAGTAATTTTACAGATAAGCAAACTGAGGCTGACAGAGATTAAGTGACTTGCCTAGGTTAACACAACTAGTAAGTATCTAAGGCTGCATTAGAACTCAGGTCTTCCTGACTTCAGGCCCAGCAGAAGTCAATGGAGATAGAAGAGAAATGTATCTATTGTTCATGGACTACTACGAGAACTTTATATATCATCTTCATTTTCTGTGGTGTGTAATAAGGTTGTCTTGTACTGGATAGTGCCTTGAATTCCTATATGGTATCTGGGGGCATTTCTATTCACATGTGAGAAGAACTATACACAAGCTATATGTAAGGTATATTCTGAGATTTCCTAGGAAGAATGCTGTGTTGGGGTAATATGGACCAAAGAAAATTAATTTGGAGGTCAACTCTAAGACGGAACCTGGTCTGTGGTGCATTTGCAACAACATACTGTTTGATATCATTTGACTTCAATGTGAATGTGGGAATAGAGAATGATATAAAAAAGTCGGAAAATATGGTTCAGGAAAAAGGAATGAGGAAGGTTAGAGGTAGTAAACAAAAGGGAGCATTAATTAAGCATCGCTAAAATGAAATTGATTATATTTTAACAGATAGGAAATGTGTCTGATGAGTCATTCCAGAATCAGCTACTGATCTCTATATAGTCATAACAATGACTAGTTAGAACAAAAAGAAATTAATGTGAAGTAGTTGAAAGAATAAAAACAATAGACAGGCAATTCCCCTTCCAGTCAGAAGTGCACTGCCCTAATAACTCACAGTAATAGCTCAGAAAAGATCAATGTCTCACACTTCTGCTCTTTCAAATGGTGTGTAATTAAAACAACTCCAATTTGACTCATGCATATGGGTTATTGATATATACAGAAAAAAAGCAAACAAGGAAAACAGACAGAGGAAAGGACATAGACACCAATTATAAGTTTCACTTAAAAATTTAACCAATGAAAACAATTTCCAAAATTATTTGCTTTTCAGTTTTAAAGTTACATTTTTTATGTTACTGGAAAATAGAACAATGGTAGTCATCGAGGAAAGGAGAAGATATTGAGGCTTGTTGAGAAAAAAACAAGTAATTGTTTAAAAATTTAGTAAAAGTACAGCAATCATTCTCTGAGCAACCTGACTGCATTGTGGAAGTTGGGTATTATCTATTCCTCCCACGATTCTTACATTAAACTTTTTAATGATTAAAAGATTTCTATTCCAGAGGCTGAAATGTCAGAGAAATAGTTTTGCTGGTCCATTTGTGGACTTTTGAAAAGGCTGGGAAGCATTTGAAGAAGAGGAGCAGGTTTGGAGTGGTGAGAGACGTAAAAGCTTTGGCACGCCTGTGTGAAGCAAACCAGACTTGGAAGGAATAACCCCGTCATAATAATAACACATTTGCTTTTTATTCATTGTCCTCAGCACCTGAAGGCCTCTGAGAGGCTTTGTAAAAGAACACTAGGAACAACATGGCCTAAATAAACTCCAAAGAAGGGGGAAGGTAAACAGAGAAACTCAAAGGGTTCAAGGCAACACCCGCTAACTGTGCGACCAATAAAAAAAATCTGAAAGAAACCAAAAAAGCTTTGAGACTGGCCTTTTAGGTGGCACATATAAGAAGGGCCTGAATTTCACAGTTACAAGCTTTAAAGATCCAACAGTTTCTACTTTTTGATGGTCAACAGCTCTGTCCTGCTGACCTTGACTGCTGCTATAGGAGAAAGATGGAAGGGCATTTAAATGGAGCCATGCTCCAGCTCCAAACAACCTGAAAATGCGGATCATCAAGATTGAAGGATAGAGGTCACTTTACTGTTTTCTTTGTACCCTGCTGGAGCTAAAAATCTGTGAATGGTTTTCCATTGTATCCCTATATAGCAATCTTTATAGAAGCTCAGCCCAGTTGAGGAAAAGCATAGGATTATGGAGATGGAGAAAGAGGTTATAATAATGTCACACTTTGAATTTGGAGAGATATGGGCATGAGATTTATATGTACATATATCCATATTCATGTATTTGTATGTATGTTTATTTACTTAATTTGCATATATATGTTTACATGTTTATCATGGGCTAGATGTATACATGTTTAATCATGGGCTAGAAACGTATGTGTGTATACTACTTTATACTTTCATTATATCTGTATAGTTCCCATAATCTGCGTCTAGTACACACGCACCTGCGCGCGCACACACACACACACATTTCTAGCCCGTGACCACATTCTTAGACTCATGGGACCATCTCTAGTAAGTCCTATCACTCTAACAATCCTTAGGCAAATATTATCTAGGACAACTGGAGTTCCACCATACCCTATAGGGAAATAATTGACCCCTAGGTATTTATTAAGATTCCATCACAAAGAAGCAATCACTAACTAGACTGCATCTAGCCCATCATCTAATTAGGCTCAAATGTACCCAAGAGATGAAATGATTTCAATCAGATGACCAAAATCTTAACTCTATCCAACTAGGGCTGAGAACTCTTTGATACGCATTGAACAATGACTGTAACAGCATAACTTCCCATAATTTATTGTGATGCATAATGAGTTCTGGCTACTAAGGTTTTAGATTTGAAATATCTACTAAAGGAGGCAGAACTCTTTAGCTGAGACTGTGAATGTCGATCAATCTCCCAGCCTAAGGAAAAAAAAGGCCATAGCTATGTAGGGCCATGTGAAATGTCAGCTCAGTAATTGTCTGGCTAATATGTTAGTTGCAGATGATTCAGGCCTCAAAGCTCATTAAGCATCTCCTTTTCTGAAGTTATGAAAATAAAATCTTCATTATCCGTAAATTGAGATTATAATCTTTCTTTTTTAAAAAAATTATTTTAATAACCCATTGCAATGTTCATGTTACACTCCCTGTTAATCCTCCATAACACCTTCCCTTGTAACAGGAAAACAAAACAGTTTAACCACATTTAACAGCACAATCACTGCTATCGTCACTGTTGTTGGAGTATGTAATTCTCTACTCATATAATTTGCCACCTTTATAATAAGAAGATGGTGGAATATTCCACATTAGCCATCTGAAAGCAATATTGTCTTGCTAAAATCTACTTTTATGATAGATAGATAGATAGACAGACACAGATATGCAAATATAGGTATTAGCACTGATAGAGAGATAGATCTTTTCCTATAATCTATCAATTAAGCAACACAGTCAAAACAGGAAAGGATCTTAGTCTGGTATAACCTATTATTAATGAAATGACGCAGTTTCTTTGTGATGTCCATTTTCCTTTCTAAATATTCCCTAAATATCCCATGAATAGAAGCCAAAACTCGTGCCTTTGGTTTGTAGACTCCATTCCATTCCTTTTTCATTAAATTGGGGTATTTGCTTTTCTCTAATACCACCAAACCCATCCTGTTCTTCCTGATTTTTTCAAAGATCTCAGATAGTGGCTCAGAAATCCCATCTGCCACTTCTTTCTGTTCCTAAAGACACAGCTTATCTGAACAAGGTGACTTTAACTTTCCAAGGCCAGCTAGGTTCTCTCTTACTACCTTATTACTTATCTTGGAAATTCACTTTCTATTAGTTATATTTGTTCTGTACTTTCCAGCCCAGTGATCATTCACCTAGGCAGAGAAAGCAAGCAAAGTGAGAATGTGGAAGTTTTGCCATATCTCTGCCATCGGTTATAACCATGCCCCCTGGCAGCCCTACTATCTCTTCTCTGGTCTTCCTGTTTTCCACAGTATAATAACAACAGCATATTCCTGATTTTCCTCAGTGCTTTCCTATGCTTAACCCCCATTTTCTGCTCTTTTTAGCTCAGTGACCTTTACCACCTCTGATACTACTATTGCAGGACCATTCCACACTGCTTTTGTATCCATCGTATGTTACCTAGCCTTGTTCCCATTTTCTGTCATGCCTTTTTAAAACCTAAATTAGTTGGTGAGTTCCAGGGTAGCTACCTATCTATCTATCTATCTATCTATCCATCTGTCTATCTATCTATCTTAGTGTCTTCAGGCTCTTCCCTCTCTCCCACTCCATAGGTGCCAAATTCCATTGTTTCCTCTCCTCCAGTATCTCTAGCATCTCTCCTCTATTCTTTACTCCCACTGAAATCACTTTATCTCTTTTCAAGTAGAATATTGTCACAGAGCCCTGACTGATCTTCCTACCTGAAGGCTATCACCTAGGCAAGCTATTCTACATATCAAGTCATGTTCATAACATGCCCCTCTGATCTCATTACACCTCTACCTGGCAACTTTCAGTGACTCCACACTGCCTGTGGAATGAAACATTAACTCACAACGTTGATACCCATGGCCCTTCACCATCTGGTTCTGGCCTGCCTTTCAAGCCTTATAGCCTACAATCACTCTTCTCATACAGTATTCAACATTCAAAGAAGCCTGGATTAGTTTTCTTCTGCTGTTCCAGGCCTGTATTCTCACATGTCCACGTTTTATCCCTGTTATCTACCATGAATTTAACATGGTACCTCTATATCTACCTGCAGAAGCTCTTTATAACCTTCAAGGCCAAGGTTGTCACCACTTATTCCTATGTAAAAGTGATCTGTCCTTCCTCACATTACTCAGAGTGTTTTGCTGGGATCTCCCCTTTGCCTCAACCTTACTTTTCCTTGTGTGATAGTTTTTGGCGTATATAACTTCCCCCGTTAGATTGTAACCTTCTTGAAAAGTGGGACACTGAGAGGCAACACTAAGATGGTGGAATAAATGCAGGAACTTGCCTGAGCTTTCCCAAATTTCCCTACAAAAACCTTCAAAATAATGCCTGTAAATGAATTCTGGAGCAGCAAAACCAACAAATGGATGGGGTGAAAAAATTTTCGATAAAGACAACTTAGAAGGTCAACAGAAAAGGTCTGTCTCACTGAGGTGAGAGTTGAGCACAGGCTATGCCCAGGAAAGCTAGCGGCAAGCCTAGGAGGTGACTGTTTCATCAGTGGGAGGCTTCTGGAACACTCACTCCACAGACAGTAAGGGGACTGGACAACTGGTCAAAAGGAGAATACAGGGGCCCCTTGGATGGCACTGGGTATAGGACTCTGTCGTATGGCCCCATGTGGTCCTGGGTCACAATCCCAGGATGAGGAGAAGCACATTAGAGCATGTGGTTGCAGGCAGCAGGGACCCTAGTCACTGTTCCAAGGCAGAAAAGAGTGCTTGTGCTCCCTCACAGACCAGCACAAAGACCAGAAGAGCAGTGAACACATCTCTCCCTAGTTCATAACACCTTGGAAGAAATGAAAACTTACAGACCCAAAGAACTAACTCTGAAAACATCAGTACAAAAAATCCTGAAGCCTGGGATAGTGGACCTATCTTCTACCCTGGAAACAGAGCTCAGCTTTAATATAAAATTAAAAGTCAAGAAATAGACTGGGAAAATAAGCAAACAGAAAAAGAAGGAAGAAGGAGGAGGAAAAGGAGGAGGGGTGGGGGAGGAGAAGGAGAACAACCTGACCATAGAAAGTTACTGTTGTTTTCCCTTTGTTTTTAAAGAGGACTGATGAGAGTGGAAAGTGTGTGTGTGTGTGTGTGTGTGTGTGTGTGTGTGTGTGTGTGTGTGTGATTATGAGTGTGATGTCCTGACTTGCACCTGAAATGAACTTAAGTGAGGCAGAGTCCTACATGGTCATCACCCTTTCTCTCTTCTACAGTCATCAAAATTGAGCGGCAAGACAAAAATCAAGATTACTAGCAATGTCCTAGAATGTATTTGATAACCTTGGCATCTTCAATGCCTGGTCAAGCTCTAAGCACGCCATAGCCCCAGCTTCAGCCGCCTACATGGCCATTGAAACAAATTCTCTTCCACCTTTTCTGCAGGGTGAAGTCTTAATATGCTTCGGGTAGACATTCCTCTAACTCACCAACAGGTTTGAGTCCTGTTGGTTACCCTCAATCTGGTTTAGCCTGTCTGATGAGACAATTTTACAAGGGTGTGGTCACTGTATGTTCTATAGCTTCTTGGAGCCACGCATGAGAGTTGGGTAGCAGGTGGACACCAAAGGTAGATAAGCAAGCCCTCAAACCAAAAGTGTTAGTCCATTTTCCCAGAAAGTTACTATGGTGACAGGGAAGATCAAAACACAAAGTCAGACAAAGACAACATAGTCAAAACAACTACATGCAAAGCCTCAAAGAAAAATGTAATTTGGTGTCAGGCCACAAACAGAACTCCTGAAAGAGTTCAAAAAGGATTTTCAAATCAAATAAGTGAAGTAGAGGAAAAATTGGGGAAAGAAATGACAGTGGTGCAAGACAATCATTAGAAAAGAGTTAACAGCTTGGTAGACACAAAAAAATACTGAAGAAAATAACACCTTCAAAAACAAAATAGACCAAATGATTAAAAAAGGCACAAAAAACCCACAAAACAGAACTCCTTAGAAAGGAGAATTGGCCAAATGGAAAAGGAGGTACAAAAGCTCACTGAAGAAAATAATTCTTTAAAAATTAGAATTGGGCAAGTGAAAGCTAAGGACTCCATGAGACATCAGTAGACAATCAAACAGAATCAAAGGAATGAAAAATAAAAGAAAATGTAAAATATTCCATTGGAAAAACAACTGACCAGGAAAAGAGATTAAGGAGAGATAATTAAGAATTATTGGGCTACCTAAAAGCCATGAGCAAAAAAAAAAGGAGCCTAGACATATTTCAAGCAATTATTAAGGAAAACTGCCCCAACATCCTAGAACCAGAGGGTAAATAGAAATTGAAAGAATCCACTGAATTGAAAGAGATACCAAAATGAAAAATCCCAGGAATATTATAGCCAAATTCCAGAGCTCCCAGGTCAAAGAGAAAATATTGCAAGTAGTCAAAGAGAAACAATCCAATATCACAGAGCCAAAGTCTAGATAACACAAGATTAGCAGCCTCTACATTAAAGATTTGATGGCTCAGAATATGATATTCTGAAGGCAAAGGAGCTAGAATTACTACCAAGAATAATCTACCCAGCAAAAACTGAGTATAATCCTTCAGGGGAAAAATGGATATTTAATGAAATAGAGGACTTTCAAGCATTTCTGATGAAAAGACCAGAGTGGAAAAGAATATTTGACTTTTAAATACAAGACTCAAGGGAAACATAAAAAGATAAACAGGAGAGAGAAATAATAAGGGATTCAATAAGGCAAAACTTCACATTCATACGTGGGAATACTTGTAACTGC
Source organism: Trichosurus vulpecula (assembly GCF_011100635.1). Taxonomy (NCBI): domain Eukaryota; kingdom Metazoa; phylum Chordata; class Mammalia; order Diprotodontia; family Phalangeridae; genus Trichosurus; species Trichosurus vulpecula. The sequence goes on from NC_050576.1 coordinate 48,943,576, forward strand.
TAAGAATTTTACCATTATTCAATCGCTTAGAAGTGTGCATAGACAGAGGGAACAAACATGAGTGGACTATTGATGGGATGATATATTAAAAAATAAAATAAAATGAAGGGGTGAGAAGGGGAATGCACTGGGAGAAGGGGGAAGGGAGGAATAGAATAGAATAAATTATGTCACATAAATGTTTTTACACTATAGTGGAGTATGGGGCTGGGCAGGGGGTATAGACAACACTTGAACCTTACTCTCTTTAAAACTGGCTCAAAGAAGAAATAACATACACACTCAGTTGTGTATATAAATCTAGCTTACCCTAGAGGGAAACAGGAGGGGAAAGGGACAAGAGAAGGGGGTGAGAGGACTGATGGAAGGGAGGACAGATTAGAAGAGTCAGTAGCAAAACGCTTTTGAGGAGAGGCAAGATAAAAGGAGAGAAAGAATAATAAAAAGGGGAAAAATAAAATAGAGGGAAATACACAGTAACTATAACTTTGAAAAAAATTACAGCACATTTCTCTGATAAAGGCCTCATTTCTCAAATATGTAGAGAACTAAGTAAATTCGTAAAAGTACAAGTCATTCCCCAATTGATAATGGTCAAAAGATATGAATAGGCAGTTTTCAGATGAAGAAATCAAAGTTACCTATCCGTGTTCCTAGGGGGATAAATGCTTTACATCACTATTGATTAGAGAAATGCAAATTAAAACAATCCTGAGATACTTCCTCAAACTTGTGAATATTACAGAAAAGGAAAATGACAAATGTTGGAGGGAATGTGGGACAATTGGGGCACTGTTGGTAGAGTTGTGAACTGATCCAACCATTCTGGATATTAACCTAAAACTATGCTCCAATGCTATAAAACTGTGTATACCCTTTGATCCAGAGTACCATTATCATGCCTGCATCCCAAAGAGATTTAAAACATAAAAAGGAAAAGGACCTATACGTACAAAAACATGTATAGCACCTCTTGCTGTGGTGGCAAAGAATTCGAATTTGAGGGGATGCCCATCCATGGGGGAATAGTTAAACAAGTTGTGGCATATGATTATGATGGAATGCTATTATGCTATAGAAATGATGATCAGGATGCTTTCAGAAAACTGGAAGGACTTATATCAACAGATAAGAAGTGAAATGAGCTGAACCAGTCTATCTTTGTACACAATAACAGCAATATTGTAGGAAGATCAACTGTGAACGACTTTGCTATTCTCAACAATTCAATGATCCAAGACAATTCTGAAGGAACTATGATGAAAAATGAGATCCACCTCCAGAGAAAAAACAGATAGAGTCTAAATACAGATCAAAACATCCTTTTTTTTTTACTTTTTGGGGGAGTTTGTTTGTTTTGCTCTGTTTTCTTTCACAACATAAGTAATATGGAAATGTGTTTTGCATGACTGCACATGTACAATCTATATCACATTACCATCTCAATAAGGGGGCAAGGGGAGGAAGGGAGAGCATTTGGAACTCAAAATTTAAAAAGAAAAACGAATGTTTAAAATTATTTTACATGAAATTCAGAAAAAATAAAATATTTAAAAAGAAAAGTAGATTACTATTTCATATATATTCATATTGACACTAGCACGGTACAATAGGCACTTAGTGAAAACTTATTTTAAAAAGGAAGGAAGGAGGGATGGAGGGAGGGAGGAAAAGAATACCAAAGGAAGGAAGGAAAGAAGGAAGGAAGGAAGGAAGGAGAGATGGAGGGAGGGGAAGAAGGAAGAAAGGAAGGAGTGAGGGAGAGAAGGAAGGAAGGAAAGAAGCAAGGAGGGAGGAAAAAGAAAGAAAAAAGGAAGGAAGAAGAGAAGAAGGAAGGTAGGAGGGAGAGAAGGAAGGACAGAGTGAGGGCTCAAGGGAGATAAGGAAAGAAGGAATGAAGGAGTAAGAGGGAGAGGGAAGGAAGTAAAGAAGAAGAAAAGAAGGAAGATAAGAGGGAGAGAAAGAAGGAAAGAAAGAAAAACAAGGGAGACAGAAAAAAAGAAAGAAGGAAAGAGAGAAATAAAGACAACTATAAAAATAGATTTTCTAGTAAGTAATCTGATGGCATATGTCCCTAGAATCATAGATTCTTAGCTGGCTCTCTTTTTTATTAGTTTTCCATCTCTGGGCTAGCTCATTGGCCGGCCTTCTGCACTATAATCAGGCCAGCATTCCACTCTAAATCAGAAGGCTTAGACAATATTCAAAATCAAGAAGAAATGTTTTTAAGTCTCAGACTTGGAAAATCCAGGCAGACATACTTTTCCCCCCAGATAATGTCCTCAACACCTCTGTTTCCCTTTAATTATGGCAGCCTGGGCCTAGATTTGAAGTAGGGAAAAGGGATGAAAGAAATTCTTCCATTTCAGTGCTAATTATCAACTTAAAAAAGAATACTCCCATGTAATGGAGGGGGTGGGAGAATGCAGTGTGGGTTGATCCACTAGTGCCCTGCCTTGCAAGTGAGTGGTTTAAGGCCTTGGATCCTTGAAAATGCTGCAAGCTATATGTGTGTGTCCATATCAAATGAGATCACATTTGCAAAGCTCTTAGCACAGTGCCTGCATTTAATAAAGGGTGCTTAATAAATGCTGATTTCCTTCCCTTGTTCCCTTCCCTTTCCATGCACACATATACACAGAACCAGGCCCATATGCAGGTAGAGTAAGGAGCCCATTCACATTAGTAGAATTTGAAGGACACCCAAAATCTTTTTGGTCCAAAAACATTTTCTGTCCCTATTTTTTTACATGTAATCTCCCCTGTTAGGTGTGCTCCCTGAAAGCGGCAATCATTTGCACTTTCCTTTCTGTCTCCAGTGTATGGCACATAGTGGGGCCTTAATATATGCTTGATAACTAACAAACCAACCTACACTTGAATGTTAAAAGTAGGAGAGAGAGAAAGAAGGAAAGAAAGAAAAACAAGGGAGAGAGAAAAAAGAAAGACCAGGAGAAAGACCACTTTCAATAGCTACCACCCCCTCAGTGCCTTGGGCTCAGCCTGGAAATGGCCAGCTGTCCACCCCTGCAGCATCTCTCCAGCCACTCAAGGACATCCTGTCTCTTTTCCCTCCTCCTCTTTCCCATCCTAACTTTTAGTGGAGGGGAAGTAAAGCAGTGGGTGGTCATACAGGAAGCCCATACAGTACTGAGGGAAAAAAATGCAAAGCTGTACAATGCAGAAATGATAGCCATTCCAAGAGATTTGGTATGGCTTTTTCAATAAAGTTTCCCATAAACACGCCTCCCAAATGTTCTACCCAACTGGCCCCCTCCAAATATTCCCAAACTAAAGATTTACAAACCACCTTTGGAAAGTTTCACAACAGAAACTATGCGGGATCTTTGAAATCCATCACTGTGGTTACCAGGCCCTGCCAAAAGGCCCAGTGATTGAAAGGCCCTGTAGATTTCCAATTCTCGAATACTAGCTTTCCATTGTCCAAAACTGTCATCTTCAGGAGGAATGTGACACTGAGGACGAGATTGCAGCTTTGTGCTTATATAAAGTCACTATTGTTTGGGGTAACCCACAATGAAAACATCGGGGATTGAAGGAACAAATTAAGAAGATGTTGAGAAAGTGACAGTACCCAAAGAGGTCATCCTGGGTGCTAACAGAGTGAATGATTCTTAAAGAAACATTTCATTAAAGGAAAAAAAAAGTCACTTCTCCCAAACAAAAACAAAATGCTTGCTAAACCAAAGTCTGTCCTTGGCCTTGCTATACTCTGGCAAGCTGATATGGAAACCAGCTGGGATGGGGACAATGCAGAGGAGAAGGAAGAGGAGAGTTACTGACTGTCATGGAGGGGGGCTGTGAGGCAACAATTATATGGCCTTTAAAATGGTGTTTAAAATAACCCACCGGCTCCCTCTATTTGGCCTTTCCTGAGATGATTTTGTAATACTTCCCTTTCTTCAGAAAGAATTGGGCTGCTTCCCCTCTGAAAGTGGGTCCATTGTTTTTCAACCTCTCTGTATACTTTGGCAGGGGACCACAACCTGGGGTATTGTTGTCTTTAGAGATTAAGAGAAATGCAGCCCTCTGCTATCTCTCTTCTGATCCTCTCCAATTATAACCAGTTGCAGGCAGTAACGTGTGGCCTCTGCAGCTCTGTGTCTACTGAATAATTGGAGTTGAGATGTCAAATATTTCACTAATGAGCTCAAGGTCCAAAGGAAACTCTGAACTGAAATCACCATCTTGGAGCCTTGTAATGTGTCTCCTTTGCAGAAAGGGCCGGCCCTCAGTGATGCATGTTCACTAGGGTTGGGGGAAGAGGGGACGAAAATGAGGAGAAAGAAATGAAGAAAACATTCTCATACTAAATTAAGATGCCAGTTTTTATCACTTGTGTCTAGCTAAATAACCTTGGAGTTATTAATCCCTTCATTTCTGATTCTTTTCAACTCTAACAAGATAGGCAAACTTTAAAAATGTAGAGCTGGCCTCCTGACAGAGAGGTGATAGACTCAAGATGTAAAATGAGAAATTCATAATTTGTTTTGCTTGAATATGCATCTTTGTCATGAGGACTTTTTTTTTTACTACTGGGGGGAGGTAGAGAATGGGAAGGGGAGAAAATCAATGCCTGCTCATTTTTAAAAAGTAAAGTTAAATTACATGTATATTAAATTACATATGTACATATATGTATGTATATATACATATATTTATATATTTATTAATTCAGCTGTTCGTATCTCTTGACTCACAGATTTCATGCCTAAGTACATATTCCAAAAGTGGTTAAAGGTAAAGACAGAAAGAAGGCTGTTTATGTATGCCTGCCTGTTTGTATGTATGTGTGTTTTCGTATGCATATGAAAGTATATATGCATTGTGTTGTTGTTCCATCATTTCAACCCTTTGTGACCCCATCTGGGATTTTCTTGGTAAAGATACTGGAGTGGTTTACCATTCCTTTTTCAACTCACTTTATAGATGAGGAAACTGAGATAAACAGGATTCAGTGACTTGCCCAGGGTCTCATAGCTAGTAAGTGTCTGAGGCTGCATTTGAAATTTGAACTTGGGTCTTTCTGACTTCAGTCTCAGTGTTCTATCCACTGTGCCACTTAGATGCCTTTATATATGCATAGCTAACTAACTAATTAGATAACTACATGTGTGTATACATATTTATGCATATATGCAAATACATACATACATGTATGTACATATATCTGTGTGTAAATATGTGTGTATGTGATCTGTGTTCATCTGACTTTTAGCGTTTTGTTCTTTATATTATTTCAATAATCATGCATATAATTCTATTGATTCCTCTTCATTCCATATTATTTCATAGAAGTTTGAAAAAATAGAAGCATTTTTGAATTCCTCAAATTTGTCTTTTCTTATGATGGTAATCATTCCTTCCTCCTCTAGAGAGAGGTGATAGACTACAGAGCAGAATGCAACATTCTATTCTTTTCAGATATACATAGAGAGATAGAGGAGAGATAGATAGATAGATGATAGAAAGATGACAGCTATGGGGCAGCTAGGTGGTACAGTGAATGGAGCACTGGTCCAGGAGTCAGGAGGACCTGAGTTCAAATCCAGCCTCAGACACTTGATATGTACTAGCTGTGTGACCTTGGGCGAGTCACTTAGCCCCAATCGCCTGGCCCTCCCTCCTCAAAAAGGAAAAGAAAAAAAGAAAGATGACAGATAAATAGGTAGATGACAGATGATGATGATGATGATAGATTAGATAGATGATAGATTAATTGATGGATGATACATGAGAGAGAAAGACAGAGAGAGAGAGAGAGAGAGAGAGAGAGAGAGAGAGAGAGAGAGAGAGAGAAAGAGAGAGACAGAGAGACAGAGAGACAGAGAGGGGAGGGAGGGAGAGAGAGAGGGAGGGAGAGAGAGATCCAGTTAAGCAGTTTGCTGTATGTGAGTTACTAGGCTGGGCACTAGAAATACAAAGATGAAACTGAGCCGAATCATAAGCCCAAACATCTCCTGCTCTCATAGAGCTGAACATTACATTAGGGGGATGCAACATCTAAACCAGTAAGTGTAAACATGATCATTGGAGGTTGGAGAGGCAGGTGGTATAATGGATAGAGAAAGTCTTTAAAGCCAGGAAAAGGTGGGTACAAAACTCATCTCTGAGAAAAACTGGCCCTGTGCCCCTGGGCAATAATTTAACCTCTCAGCTCTCTAGCCAGCACTCCTAAGGTTATAAATTTCAGTGAAGGCACTGGACTGCATTGATAGAGGGAATTTCTTCACCTGGGAATTCTCTAAAGATAGCTAGTTGACACGGTGTACTCAGCCTGGAGTCAAGAATATTTGAGTTCAAATCTGGCCTCAGAAACTTACTAGCTGTGTGGCCCTGGGCAAGTCATTTAACCTGTCTTCCTCAGTTTCTTCAATTATAAAATAGAGCATAATAATAGTACTTACCTCCCAGGATTGCTATAAGGATCAAATGAGTCAATATGTATAAAGACCTTAAAACAACGTGTGACATATAGTAGGTGCTTAATAGATGCTTGTTCCCTTCAGCACCACCCCCAATACCAATAAAACCACAATTCCATTCTATTCTCTACTTCCAACTTAGGAGGGAAAAGCATGAATTCAATTTCACAAGTGCCATCTTTGTGCAAGACATCATGCTATAAAGACAAAACAAAATAACCCTGCCTCAATGGCTTACATTCTATTAGGGAGATAGAATGTGCACAAATAAACACAAAGAATATCTACTTAATAGGAAGTGATTTCAAGAGGTTGGAAAAGTTCCAATAATGAGAAAGGAGTGGGAGGGGAGGAGCTTAGAAAAAGGCTAAGCTAAGAATTTCAAGAAGCAGAGATGAAGAGGGACCATTTGTTTGTTCAAATGCCAGGAGGAAAGAGATAAACTGCCATGCCCAAGGAAGAGCTAGCAGACCAGTTTAACTAGACTAGAGAGGGAGGGAGGGATACCAAAAAACGCACAGGAGAATTTTTTGTGGTAGAAAAAAAACTGGAAATATAATATGTACCCATCAATCAGGGACTAGCTAAACATATTAGGGTATATAAATATAATGCAACAAGATTGTGCCATAAGAAAAGACAAATATGAATGATTCAAAGATACGTGGAAATGATATAGAGTGAGGAAAGCAGGAACAAAAGAATGATATGTGTGATTACTATAATAAGGTAAAGAAAACAGCACTTAAATGTCAGCAGAATTCAGATTGTGACTGACCAGTTTTGGCCCTGGAGAATAGATGACTAAATGTACATTCCTCTTCCTCTGAAGAGAGAGGTGAGGGACTACGGACCAGAAATCTGCATGTATTTTCAGATAGAGTGGCTTTATTAGTTATCATTCAACGAATCAACAATAAGTACCTACTATGTGTAACGTACAGTTCTAGGCACTGAGGATATTAATAAAAAAGGGAGATATACCCTGACTTCAAGGAGCTTAAGTTCTATTAGAAAGAGGGTTCTCAGCCTTTGTGTATATGTCAGTGTTCTGTTTGCAATTCTTTGGAATTCTGTGGACCCCTTCTCAGATTAATGTTTTTTTAAATGTATCAAATAAAAGATATTAGATTAAAAAGGAAACCAATCATATTGAAATGCATTTACAAGAAAAAATCTTTAAAAACAAGATCATGGACCCCAAGTTTAAGAAACCTATATTAGAGGAACACAACATGTTTAAATGTAGTAGTAGTAGTAGTAGTAGTAGTAGTAGTAGTAGTAGTAGTAGTGGCAGTAGTGGTAGTAGCAGTGGTAGAGGTAGTAGTAGCGGTAGCAGTAGTAGTAGCGGTAGTAGTGGTAGTAGTAGTGGTGGTGGTAGTAGTAGTAGTGGTGGTGGTGGTGGTAGTGCTGGTAGTGGTAGTAGTAGCGGTACAGGTAGTAGTAGCAGTAGTAGTGGTGGTGGTAGTAGTGGTAGTGGTAATGCTGGTGGTGATGGTAGTAGTTGCTGCTGTTGTTACTGTCGCTGCTGTTGGTGGTGGTGGTGGAAGGGAGAATTCAAGGAAAGTTAGAGGAGCATGAATTGGGAAATGACTTTAACAGAAAAAGAGAACAAAACACCAACAAAACCATTTAAAGTTTTTTTGTTAGATGTTGGTCTCCTTGAAAAACCAAACACTCCCATGAAATCCTCCTCCGAGGGGGACTAGCATGCTCATGGAAGTCTTGCTGTTTTTGATGAAGGAGCACCTGGCACCTTGAAGCTCAGATAAACACAGGTGCTGTCGATAACAAAGCCAGCCAAACCTCAATCCCCAGCCAGTGTTCCAGGTAAACCACCTGCTCTGCCATGCTGAGGAGAAGGCGAGGCACCAAGGGAAACAGCTATTGAGGATGACTAAGTATATTCAAAGCATTCTTTTCTAGGACAGATCATGGTGGCCCATGGCCACACCACCCCCAAGTGAAAAAAGAACAATAAAGAAGCCCTTGTGCCTTTTATAGGGGTTGATGTCCCACTTTGGCAACTTGAAATTCTAATCCAAGGTTTCACTGCACTACACATCTGGATGGTGGGGGAAGAGGGGAAAAGTATGAACTTCTGTGGCCTGTACTGATGATTCACTTCACATCCTTGGGGGAAGAGGGGAAGGCAGGTTGGTAAAAAAAAAAAAAAAAGAATGGCCCCTAACTCCTCCTCCTGATAGAGTTTGAGTATGGATATTTTGAAATTAGCATGTTATATTAGAAAATTATTCTATAAAGTCCCTTCGGGCTAAAACAATAGTCCAGGGTGATCTCAGAGAGCATCAGCACAGCCGTTTGGATGATGGTTTATTAAACATAAGCTCTTCGATCCTTTGAAATAGCCTGCTGGCATGGGAGGGAGTTTTGCCACATTATTGGGAGTGTGGACACGTTTGTGTTGGTTTCCTTTATTACTTTGGGTCTCTTCCCAAAGCAAATCCTTTTGGAACTCAACTCTCCAGATTTTTACAGATGTACTGTAACTGACTCCTTGTTTATGAGCCTGTATCCAGATTTCTTTCCCCCTCTTTTCAATGAAGGGTAGACAGATTAGACACACTTCTGAAGGACCTATTGTGCATTGTGAGTACCTTGTGTTTAATTGAAAGAGAGGAAGAAATGCCAACAACTCAGCTACTTAATTTATGGATATCAGCAACAGGGCCAGCAATTTCGACATGGAAAGTGGAACTCCCATCATTCATAAAGCTGGCAAGGGTTTCTTGTGAATTTCAGACAGAACAAGAATCTCTTTCTTTTTCACTGGTTTCTTTTCTTTTTCCAGAAAGAAAATTTAGTGCTAATGGAAAGTGGTAGGTAGCTGGAGTCCTCTCTTTAGTCAGTGAACAGGTGCAACAGAGGTAGAGATAATAAAAGCTTCCTGAATTTAGCCAATATCAATGAATGGATGAATAAAAAACATTTGTTAAGTACCATATACCAGCTCCTGTGTTCAGTCTTCAGTCCTCCTCTGAGAAGCCCAGTTTCTGAGAATGAGTAAAATTTAGGTTGTATGTTACTTTCCATCTCGATCCACCTTCTGACATAATCTTCAACTTTACTCCACACGTAAGTGATATGTGGTACCAGCAACAAGCAATTCACTCAACTTACTATAGTTATTCCTTCTATATCTCGACTTTCCCCATCATGATTTTGACTTGTTGTGGGTCAGCATAAGAAATTAAATGGGAATTTTGGGAAGGTTTTCCAGAAGCTGCTGGTGACCCGTGAAGGCCAGCAGATCACACACACACACACACACACACACACACACACACACACACACAAGTTAAGGAACTCAGAAATGCATTATATATATATAAATGCATTACATATTAAATTATATATAAAATACATAGTATTGTACAAAAGCAATTATCTTTTCATTTTATCTTTTAATACGATAATAATTCAGACTTCTCTGCTATGAAGAGAGGGCCAAAAAGTTTTACATGGATTTTTCAGGGCCATGCCCTTGACCCCCAAAATGTAGAAAGGATAACTATTTCTCAAGTCCATTTTCTCACTAGATTTTGACTTATTTTCTCCTTTTCTTTGTCCAGGGACACCAGTGGGGCAGGGAATTCCATTCCATATCCCTCCAATGAAAATAGAAGTGGTGAGGGTGAGGCAGTGATTGGGGTCCAGAGGCTAAAACCAGCAACTCTCCTTAGATCTGTCTATTCGTCTTCCTCTGCTGCTATTTACCTTTGCAAGGCCTAGACTCTTTTTTTTTTAAATAAGAAAGCAGTAAATCCCTTGTGGCTTTCCCAGATGGCATGATCATACCAGAAATTAGTTATCTCTTTGTTGAACTTGACATTGCCAAGGAGTGAGCTTACCTCCAAACTACAAGAAGAAACTGCCCTGAGGGTCTTGCTGTGGGGCCACCACAGTTGAGGTTGCCTTGTTAACAAAAGGCTGTTACCTTGGAAATTAACCCCACTTTGGGCAGGATGCAGCAAGTCTAAAGTCTATTCTGAAGTCTGTTATGTCATGGTCAGCTTCTATAGTATTGAGAAAAGGCCTTGTTCAGGAGCATTAAGGCAAGGGAAGAGTCAGTCAATCATTAAATATTTGTTAAACACCATATATGTGCCAGGCACTGTGCTAAGTGCTGGGGATACAAAAAGAGGCAAGAGGCAGCCCCCACGCTCAAGGAATTCACAGTCTAATGGGAAAGACAGCATGTAAACAACTATGTATAAACAAGCTATGTACAGGATAAATCAGAAATAATCAACAGTCAGAATTCACTAGAATTACAGGGGATCATGAAAAGCTTCCTGTAGAAGCTGAGGTTTTATCTGAGACTTCAGGAACAGCACTGTTAGAAACAATGTCTTCCCCCAAGATGCCAGAAGATGGCTCAACCTATAGGATTTCTTCAAAATTAAAATTCGAAGCACTCTGATCCATGAAACATAATATGTCCACATGATATCATTTCAGAAGAGCTACTTAAAATTTCCAGTGCAAAAAGCCTGGGTTCACTAATAATCAAGTCTGGCTTTGTGCCCACAATTGGAAGCCCAACTCCTCCATATCCCATTACTAATCTCTTTAACAATCCTTCCACAGACTTTATCTTTATCCTCTCCTCTCCCCTTCCTTCCCTCCCCTCTCCTCCCCTGTCCTCTCCTCCCCTTCCTTCCCCTCCTCTTTCCTCTCCCCTCCCACCTCCTCCTATCCTCTCCTCTTCCCTCCCTCCCTTCCCTTCCTTTCCTTCCCCTTCTCTTTCTTTCTCCCCTCTTCTCTCTTACCTCCCTTCCTTCCCTTCCCTTCCTTTCCTTGCCATCTTTAAAATTCTATATCCTCGAACAGCAGCACATCAGCTAAGGTTCCTGAGAGGCCACTGTTCTTCAAAGGATTCCATGCAGCTAATCCCAGGTGTCCCATGATAACAGTTTCTGAAACTTGTTTCTCCATAGTCAGTTGAGGCATTAAGCAGATGGAGAGAGGGAAAGGAAAGAGACAGCGGCATGGGGAGAGGAAGGGAATTTGGGTTTATTAAGCCTCTATCCTGAAGCCTTTTATAATGGTTATCTCACTGGATCCTCACAACAATGCTGGGAGTTAGATGCTATTACTGTCCCGGTTTTACAGTGGAGGAAACTGAGACAGACAGAAGCAAAGCGATTTGCCCAAGGTCACACAGCTAGGTAGTGTCAGGCCAAATTTGAATTCAGATCTTCCTGACTCCAGGTCTAGTGCTCTATCCACTGTTCAAACATTGCCAGATAATGCAAGGTGGTGGTGTTTTTTTTTCCTTAGGGGCCTAAGGACACACGTGGTGACAATCTATGTTGTGTGTATGTGTGTGAGAGTGTGTCTTTGTATAATTAATTAAAGAAGCTTCTTGAAGAAAGCATGTGTTTGCTCTGTGTTGAACTGACCTAGTTTTTTAAATATTCTATTGGAAGACACTGTTCCTCACAGTGCTGTTCCTCAAGACTCACTTCCTCAAGTCCAAGTTCTTGAGTTTGATCCAATCGGAGAAGCAGAACTCTACCTTTCCAGGTTATTGGCCTTGCATATGTAAAGCCATTGGCAAACCTTAAAGCATCACTGTAGATGCTAGCTATTTATTAAGAGTCTACCATATGCAAAACACTGGTGACCCCAAAGGATGGGATTGAACTTGGGATTTCATTGGTATAGGCACCTCTCAAGTGAGACACTTCCCTCTGCCAACTTCTGCAATGTATAGTCTTAAACTTAAACAGTTGCCTAGAGAAGTGGTGTCAGACTCAAATAGAAAAGACGTCCATCATTTGCATGTTGAGAGTTTTTAAATGAAAGATTATCTATGTTTTATTGTATTTTTATTTATTCTATTAAATAGCTCCCAACAACCTCTTAATCTGGCTCAGGCCATTCTTGGAGAGAGTTGTGGGCCATATGTTTGACACCCTGGCCTCAAATATTGAGAATGGAAGTGACATTCTCTGGCTCACTTGAGAAAGATATGTCAGAGTCAAGACCTAAATCTTTGAAGTCTCCTCTCTATCCAATATATCAACTGCTGCTTTGGAACTCACAGACAAAATAAACACACAGTTGCTGCCTTCAAAGAGCTTAGGTCCTCTTGGAAGGATTTAACACAAAAAGAGATTTGCAGTTTGGTCCGGATGATACTAAATGTGTACAGGATTTCCACTGGGAGACATTTTCCCCAAGTTTGCGATTGGTCATGAACTTTCATCTAGGATAAGATTTTGTAATGTGATAATATGAGAAGAGAGACTTTATAATTCTGGAAATATAGTTAATCCTGGCTTCTTAAAATGGTTATGCTGATAGGCCCTAATTTTCAGGTACTCTATAGGAAAACACTAGACTGGGTTTCAGTTGATCTTGGTTGGCATCCCACTCCTGTCATTAATTTCACAGCCTAAAGCAAGCCATTTAATCTTCCTGTGCCTCTTTTTCTTCATCTGTAAAATGAAGATAAAGATATTTGCTCTGTAAATTTCACTGGGTATTTGGAACAATCAAACAAGAAAATTCAAGTGAAGATATGTTGAATGTACAAACACCATAAAAATATTATGACCATTACTAATAGTGGTAATAATTGCTAATAAAAATCAAGCTTTGGAACTGCCTAGCCATAATACTTAACCTTAGTGACATTTACTACCATCGATTCCCAACACCTAGCGTAGTGTCTGACACACAGTAGGGGTTTAACAAAAGCTTGTTGAATGAATGCATGAATGAATGAATGCTATATTTTTGGTTGATCATAAGGAGAAAGTGTTGTGAATACAGCTTCATCTAGTACAGACCAAAAGAGATCTATACCACTTGGGTTTTTTTTAAACTATATGCATATATATGCAAAAAATACACATACGCATATAGATTATAGATGTCTATGTATATATATGTGTTTATCATTCCAATCATTTGTAAGTTCTTTGAGGGTAAGGATGGTGCATACAGTGTTTTTAATTTCTCTGTGACTCTGAAATGCCTCCACATGCAAGTATTAATAAGTGTTTGTTATTTTTTTTATTATTTGGACATTTGACTTCATCTGTATAAAGGAAATCTCTGTATGGAAACTCCCTCCATTGATGGAGATCAAAGACTTATCTGTCATTTACAGTCTTGGGAGATTTGCCAGGGACACTGGGAGGTTAATCGTCAAATCAAGTCATGTCAACAAATATTTATTAAACACCTACTATGTTCCAGGAACAACGCTCGAAAAAGTAGCATGTGTCTGAAGCAGGACTTGACCCACCTCATCTTTCTGACTCCAAGCTCTCCCTTCCATCTACCACTCCATGTGGCCTCTCATTAAAGTGCATATGGAGCTCAGACACATTGTTGAATCTCTGAGTCATACGTTCCCTTGTATCAGCTTAAAAGTCCAACCCTTTGAGTTATTTGGTTTCATATTTCCTTCCTTCTCTGCTCAGAATCACAGCATTTCCAGTTGGAATGGAATTCCATTGCTTAACTAGTCTATCACAAAAATCCCCACTGCAGCACACTAGACAAGTGGTCAACCAATTTTTTTAAAGACCAACCGAGAAGGGGAATCTAGCACCTACCGAGGCAGCATAATCCATTTATGGTTGTTTTCCTAACACTAAGCTTGAATATGTTTCATTACAACATCCACCCCTTGCTATTAGATCTTCTTCCTAAGGATAAGCAGAACAAATATCATCCCCCTTCCATATGACAGTTTCCTTCAGAAACTTAAAAACTTACACACACACACACACACACACACACACACACACACACACCCCTGAGTTGTCTTTTCTATAGTAGCCTTAGTTCTTTCAACCAATCCTCATCTGGAAAAATGTCAAGGCTCTCCAGTTTCCTGGTTGGCCTCCTCTAGAGAGCTTCTTATGGTCCTCCCAAAAATATGTTGGCCAGAATTGAATGCAATACTCCATATGTGGCCAGATCAGGGTAAAGGATAGCAGAATGAAGGCTTTGTGTTCTCACCTTCCAAGAAGAGAGAGAGGGATCACTGATTAAGTTAGGTTTTTATTTTAGTACTGCATGATTCTAAAATATATCCTATCACAAGAGGCATCTTGGTATACTGTGCTGAGCACTGGGCTTGGGGTGAAGAAGACCCAAATTCATAATACTTTCTTAGACAATTACTACGTGCGTGACACTGGGCAAGTCACTTAACATCTCTTAGACTGTTCCTGCAGTGTAAAATGGGATTAATATTAGCTTGTACTTCATAGGACCACAGATTTAGAGCTGATAGGGACCTTAGAAGCCATCAAGAAGAACTCACTCAGATTTTTGTAGATGAGGAAACTGAAGGATCACCTTCTTTGTGAAGATTAAATATAAAACACTATACATACATTTTTTTTTTGCAAAAAAGCTATTGATATTATTTGGAGTAAAAAGACCTGGGTTTATGTCATCTGTTTCTTCATCTGCAAAACAGGATTAGCACCTACCTCACAGAGCTATTGTAAGGACTTCTGCACTTAAAAAAAACTTGTAACTGCATTTCAATGGAATTAGTTACCTCTGTAATCATGCAAATGTAATTTTATTAATTCAAAAACATTTGTAAAATGAAAAATATTTTAAAAACCTTAAGAAGGGCTCCCTAGGATTCACACTGCCAAGGGGTCTTTGACACAATAAAGTTAAGAATTCTTAATTTAAGGAGATAATGTACATAAGGTGTTTTGTAAACCTTAGAGCATTGTGAAAATATTAGTCATTGTTAATATCCTGAATCTTAAACTAGGGCATCAGTCACTGCCTGCGGAATCAGGTGATGAGTCACATTAGAATTTGGATTTGAAACCTGTAAAGTGAGCCACAAGAAAAGGACAAGATGCTCCCACACACCCCTGCTTTGTCAGAGGTTTCTTGGAACTTCCTTGGGCTAATCTTTTGGAGGTCTACAAAGAAGGCTGTTTTTATTGCATAGTTCCCTATTGTTCTTTGTCTTGCAGTAGCCAAAACCTAAATTGTAAAAAAAAATAGTACCTAAAAGCGTATCAAAATCTAAAGCTGAGCCTCACCCTCTGAATACTGATGTTGGGCAGTGGGGAACCAACTCCAAATGATTGTTCAAAGTCTGAGTGGCAGTTAGTGATGGAACTTTCCCTCTCTTGATTGACTTCTTGCTCTACTTCAGTTGGCTGAGTGAAAGGCAGAAGCAATCTGCAGTAGATGTAGCATCTATAGAGTGGCAAAAAGGTAATAATGGAAGGAAAAGACAAAGGAGCCAATTCCCAAGGGATCCAAAGCAAACTGTCAGTCTTTCAATTCATTTATCAATGAATCATCAGAAGCACCAAGATCCTGCTTTTGTCCCTAGGCCTGCAATTTTGAGGTGACATTTGACCTCTCCATTGCCAAATCACACCCTCACTACACCACACTGCAATGTCTTACCATTGATTCCTCTTTAATATTCCCCCTGAACAACCCCTTTACCTTAACCTTCTTCAAGGGAAAACATATAGAAAACCCTTTTCTCTCTAGAGGAGATATATTCAAGATTAAAAATATAATTCACTTGGGGGAAAATTTTTCCCAGAGGAAATTCCGTACCTTTTCAGGATCATCTGTACTAAGCTGAAGATTTCCAAATAGGTGACGGTGTTTGCCCCTTGATGGTATTCTCCAGTGTTGTGGAAGATGGCCTGCACGGAGTCCAAATAGAAAGATAGATTCAATATTTTTTTCCATGAACAATTTTTATTGAAGATTTCAATCATCTTTGAACATGAAAGACAACACTGATGTACAGCGACTACCAGTGGGGTTTTCCCTTGGCTTATCACAAAGGCACAGTCTCTTCTCCTTTTGATCCAGATTGGCCTTTTCCTATTTGTGCATAATTTTAAAATCAGCCCAGCCTTATAATTTATAAAGCATATTCTTCTGCTTGTAAGATTCCAATTTTTTTTATCAATTAGAAATAATGACTACTTTTACCAATTGTAGTATGGGTTTGCAGGGAGGCTTTGAGGATAGTTATGTCAGAGGTTTTGAAATTTGTTTGTATGTTGTATGCATTTGATGGAGAGAATTAAATAAACTATATCAGTTCCTGGAAATCTGGGATATCTCCCTCCTCCCAAAAATTTCCTTGAGATAATATGATATCTTCCTCCAGCAGTTAAATAGGTGATGGGAATAAACTATATATGATGAACTCTGCTGGTGTGGTAAAAGAGAAAACAACCTACTTGAATCTGAATAAGAAATATATCTTTGAGTCAAGAGAGTCAAAAAAAGCTATCAGTAGAACAACTAAAACAGAAAAAGGTCTTATTTTAAATATTGTTGTTGTTCAGTTGTTCAGTCGTGTCTGACTCTTCGTGACCCCATGGACCATAGTACACCAGGCCCTCCTACCCTCCACTATTTCCCAAAGTCTGTCTGAGCTCATGTCTGTTGCTCCCATGACACTACCCATGCAATATCTCATCCTCTGCCTTCCCATTCTCCTTTTGCCTTCAATCTTTCTCAACATTAGTTTCTTTTCCCTTGAGTCCTATCTTCTCATTATGTGGCCACAGTATTTAAGCTTCAGCTTCAGTATTTGTCCTTCCAGTGAACAGCCTGAATTAATTTCTTTAAATATTGTTTTGATCTCCTTGCCATGCAAGGGACTCTTAAAAATCTTTTCCAGAAGCACAATGCAAAAGCGTTGATTCTTTGGCACTTAACTTTCCTTATAATCCAACTCTTATAGGCATAGATTACTAATGGAAAAATCATAGCTTTGACTACAAAAACCTTTGCTGGCAAGGTGATGTCTCTGTTTTTTAGTATGCTTTCCAGATTTGCTACAGCTTTCTTTCCAAGGAGCAAACATCTTTAAATTTTGTGGCTGCGGTCACCAAATCCAGTGATCTTTGAGCCCAAGAATATAAAATCTAACCTGCTTCTATTTATTCTCTCTTTATTTGCCAGGAAGACTGGTTGCCATGATCTTATTTTTTTAATGTTGAGCTTCAGGCCAGCTTTAACACTACCTCATTCCACCCTCATCAAGAGGCTCCTTAATCTTCTTTGCTTTCTGCCATCAAAGTGGTATAATCTGCATATCTGAGATTGTTGATATTTCTCCCAGAAGCCTTAATTACAGCTTTTAATTAGTCCAGCCTGGTATTTTACATGATGTACTCTGCGTATAAGTTAAATAAGTAAGGTGACAACATATAGCCTTGTCATACTCTTTTTTCAACCTTAAATCAAGGTTCTAACGGTTATTTCTTGGCCCAAATACAGGTTTCTCAGAAGACAAGTAAGACAATCTGGTACTCCCATGTTTTTGAGGACTTGATACATTATGTTGTTATCCACACAGTTAAAGGCTTTAATATAGTCAATGAAGTAGACATAAATGTTTTGTTGTGTTTTGTTCTGGAAGTCCCTTGCTCCTTCCACAATCCACTGAATGTTGGCAATTTGGTCTCTAGTTCCCCTGCCTCTTTGAAAACTAACCTGTACTTCAGATATTCACATATCAGTTCACATATTGCTAAAGCCTATCTTGCAGAATCTAAACATAGCCTTGTTGATGTGTCAAATGAGCACAATTGTTCATTATTTTGAACATTCTTTGGCATTGCCCTTCTTTAGGATTAGAATATAAACTGATCTTTTTCAATCCAGTAGCCATTGTTAAGCTTTCCAAATCTACCAGCATATTGAGTGAAACATTTCAACACTGTCGTCCTTCAGCATTTTAAATAGCTCAGCTGGATCTCTGTCACCTCCACTAGCCTTATTATTAGCAATGCTTCCTAAGGCCACCTTGACTTCATTTTATAGAATGTCTGGCTCAAATTCAGTAACCACACCATCGTCATTATTGGTGATGCTAATATCTTTCTTGTATACTTTTCTATATATTCTTGCCACCTCTTCTTAATCTCTTCTTCTTCTGTTAAGTCCCTGCCATTTTTGTTTTCTATCATACTCATTTTTTGCATAAAATATTCCCTTGATATCTCTAATTTTCTTGAAGAGATTTTTTTGTCTTTCCCAGTTTATTATTTTCTACCATCTCTCTGCATTGCTCATTTAAGAAAATCTTCTTCTCTCTCCTTGCTATTCTCTAAGATTCTGCATTTAGTTCAGTATATCTTTGGCTTTCTCCTTTCCCTTTCACTTTCCTCCTTTCCCCAGCTATTTATAAAGCCTCTTCAGACAGTCATTTTGCTTTCTTGCTCTTCTTTTTCTTTGGGATTTTTGCTGCTGTTGCTGCTGCCTCCTATGCAATATTACATTCTGTCCATGGTTCTTCAAGTACTCTATCCACCAGGTTTAATCCTTTAAATTTATTTCTCACTTCCACTTCATATGTATGATGGATGTTATTTGGGTCATACCTACATGGTCTGATGCTTTTCCGTACTTTCTTCAATTTAAATCTGAATTTTACAATAAGAAGCTCATGATCTGAGCCACAATCAGCTTCAGATCTTGTTTAACTGACTGTATAGAGCTTCTCCACCATTGACTGCAAAGTATATAATCAATCTGATTTCAGTGTTCACCATCTGGTGATATCCATGAGTAGAATTGCCTTTGGAGTTGTTGGAAAAGAGTGTTTGATATGACTAACAAGTTGTCTTAATAAAATTCTACTAGTCTCTGCTCTGCTTCATTTTGTACTTCAAAGTCAAACTTGTCTATTATTCCAATTATCTTTTGATTTCCTAGTTTACACTCCAATCCCGGTTGATGAATGTGATGTCTTTTTTTGGTTTTGAGGGGGGATTATTTTTAGAAGTTATTGTAGGTCTTCATAGAAGCTTTGACCTCTTTGGCAGCACTATTTGGAGCATAGACTTGTGTTACTATGAAATTGAATAATTTGCCTTAGATTTAAACAGATACAATTTTGTCATTTTTGAGATTATAACCCAGAATTGTTTTTCTCACCCCCTTATTGACTATGAGGGCTACTCCATTCTTGTCCACACTAGCATATGTAATGATCACCTGAATAAAATTCACCCATTCCTGTCCATGTGACTTCACCCACACCCATGTGTGTAATGTTTAATCGATGTTTTTTTTTTAAGTTGATGTTTTATCTTTCCAACTCTTGTTTGACTACATCCAGCTTATCTTGGTTCATAGATCTTACAGTCCAGGTTCCTGTGCAATATTAATCTTTGCAGCATTGGACTTTCCTCTCATCAACAGACACATCTATAGCTGAGCTTCCTTTCAGCTTTGACTCACCCACTTCATTCTTTCTGGAGCTGCTTGTAGTGGTCCCAATAGCATACTGAACACCTTCCAGTCTGAGAGACTTATCTTCTGATGTCATCTCTTTTATAATTTTAATACTATTCATGCAGTTTTATTAGCAAAGATACTGGACTGGCTTGCCATTTCCTTCTCCAGTGGATCACCTTTTGTCAGAACTCTCTGCTGTAACCTGTCCATCTGGGTAATCCTGCACAGCATAGTTCATAATTTCATTGAGCTGGGCAAATCCCTCTGCCACAACAAGGTAGTGATCCATGATGTTTAAAACGCATATCCATACCTTAAATAAAAAACAAAATAAAGCCCTCAGAGATTTACAAGTCTGAGCTTAATATCTGATTTTCATAGTAATTTTATCAACTTCCAAAAGAAGCTGCTAATAGTTACTTCAATGTCTGTACTCTGCATCCCCCTCTGTGTATACAGCTACATTATTTCCACACAAGAAAATGTAATTTTTAAAATTAAATTTAAATTTAAACCCAATTTTTGCTATTTTCAGACTTTCATCTAAGATGCTATTTACTAAGACCATGATTAGGAATGATCTTTTGGGGTTAGCATCTTCCTTCCTAGCAGCAAGACACTCACTGGCAGTGACAAATTCAAGGACATATAAACCAGTGTTATGAGATTAGAAACCCAAATCTTTGAGTGTTTAAGAGAAGTTACTGTAAAGATTCTATATTCTTTGTCTTTTCCATCTCTGACTGGGCTTAAGTCAAAAAAGAAAAGATTCATCCTCATTTGTGCTCAGGTGCTGCTTGACTCACACTTCATACAGAGAACCTATTTCTTGGATTAAGAAAATTCATTGCAAGGCTTCAGGAAAGTTTCCTTAGCTTTCCCTGGCTTTGAAATCCATAACTTTGTAGGGGAGTGCGGGCCATTGGAGGCAGGTAAATTTGGCCTTGGATAAGGGATCTGATAATGCAATCCCATTTCAATTCTATCTATACAGTGTTTAATCAGTTCTGATTCCATGAGTTTTTTTTGTTTTTCTAGAACATTCTAACTTCAATTATAATGTGTGGCTTTTCTCTGATGATGTCCTCCATCTGCCCCAATGATTCATGCCACCTCCTTACAAGCTTGAAAATCCTGATACAGCCAAGAACTTCTTGTCATGTTGTTGTCATCTCACACTCATACTGTGTCCATCACTCCTACCCCCGAGCCACAGTGCCAGGGGTTAGAAGAGAGATCCAAATACAGTTATACTCTCCACACCATGAGGCCTAGGGCACCATGTGACACCCCCACAGTCTGGAAAATCTTTGTAAATTATTTTTGGTTTTCCAAAGAAGTCTGCATTTTTTTCTTTTTCTTTTTTAGAGGAGGGAAGTCAGGGCAATTGGGATTAAGCAACTTGCCCAAGGTCGTGCAGCTAATAAGTATGTCAAGTGTCTGAGGCTGGATTTGAACTCAGATCCTCCTGACTCCAGAGCTGGTGCTGTACTCACTCTGCCACCTAGCTGCCCCCTTCTTTTTCTTTTATGGAGTATTTACAGTACCTTATTGTAAAATCTGGATTAAGTATTTGATCATAGGCTCTATGTTGTCTGCTGGCCTTCATGTGTCATCTGCAGCTTCCACAAAACTCCCCAAAAGGTCCCATTTAATTTTTTATGCAGACCCACAATATATCAAAACTGTGATGGGGAAAGTCAATGTGGAAGGGATAACTTCCCCATTGCTTCCTCAATTGCTTGCAGATTGATGATGACCTAGACCCAGAATGGAAAGTTCTCCCAGATTAACTATACCCTGAGGTATGGAAAGAAAGATATAGTCAATACTACCTCTAAAGAATACTACCTGTTTTACTTAGGGCAAGTCATTAACTTCCCATGCCTCCATTTCCTCATTTGCCAAATGAGGAGGCAGATTAAATGGTCACAGATATCTGCTCAAGCACTAAATTCATGATCCTATGACGGTATGTGATTGGCGAGCCACTGTCAATCATATGTGGAAGTATTTAAAGCTTAGCCACATATTGGTTCACATTTTTATTAATGACCCAAAAAAGGCATCAGTGGTTACTCATCAAATCTGCAGATGACACAAAACTAGAGGAGATGCCTAACACGCTGAATTGAGGATTCAAAAAGATCCTACCAGCTTAGAGTACTGAGCTGGAACTAAGGCCAAGATAAAATTTTATAGGGATACATTTAAAAATTGGTCTTGGGTACAAAAAATCAACTTCAGAAGTTAAACATGGGAAAGATGTAGTTATATGCAAGTAGGTGACATAGTGGATAAAATACTGAACTCAGAGTCAAAAAGCTCAAATTCAAATCTGGTCCCAGATTTGAATGTCCCTAGCTATGGGACCTTAAGCAAGTTATTCAACCTTTATCTGCCTCAGTTTTTTCAATTGTAAAATGAGGATAATAGCACCTGTCTCATAAGGTTGATGTGAAGATAAAATTAAATAATATCCATAAAGTGCTTTGCAAACCTCAAAGTATTTATGAATGCGAGTCACTATTGTTATTAGTATCACATAGTGATTGTTCTGGGAACGATTGGGGATTTTAGTGGCCTGCAAACTCCATGTGAGTTGGAGTGGCGTGGCAATCAGAAAAGTTAATGCAGTGTTAATCTACATTAGTAAAGGCAGAGGAATATCTGTCAACAAGGGATAGAAAGATAGGTAAGACTGAGGTAAATAGAAGTGAGGAAAACATCTCAGGAGGATGTAATAGTGACAGCAAATCTCAGAGGCAAGAAAGACCAAAACATGCTAGAGAGACCAAGAGTGGATCAGATTAACAACCCAATAAAAGGGGGGAAAAGAAATGTACATGATTTATTATATACTTAAAAGAAGTAGACAGTTGTACATGATAGATTTGCCATTTCATGTGCAATCACCTTTTTATTATACTTGTTTTATTCCATAAATTAAAAGTAACATATATTTTGTTAATAAAAGAGCAGATCAGATTGCCAAGATTAGAAAGGAGAGTAATTAGAGACAATTCTGAACATGTTGGACAAGGCTAAATTGTGAAGGTCCATGTTAAGAAATTGGGCCCACCTCCAGAGGGCCTTCCATTCCCCACCCCCTATATGTCCTATAGACATTGCTTCAAGAAGCCCATGGTGCTTACCTCCCTCAACAATACTTCCAGGTAGAGACCAACTTCTCAAAGGTGAAGACCAAGACTACATAATCGCTTTTACATCTACCCTGCATAATAGCTCTCTAGTGAGCTGCTTTACAAAGGCTTTCCGATGGCTTTTCAGTCCAAGGGGTAGTATACATACTTGTCAATACTCACAAAGTTTAATGGACCTCACAAGCTTATTGTGAGTCAACAGGGTGATACGGCTTCTAACATATCATTGAAATCCAAGGCTATGCTATGTTCAGATCATGGAAATAAGAGTTCCACTGTATTCTCCTTTTAATGGACCCCATCTGGAGAATTGCAGGGGCCCCATTCTGACAAGATCACCAACTAGAGGGTCCCATCTCGTTTGGATGAAAACAACCTAGAATCTTAATTTGAATGTTACCTGTATGTCAATTTTATAAACACTGGCATTGTTACAAGCTTGTAACTTTATTCTAATGCCACAGATGAAGCAGTGATCACAAAAATCCTACTTAGTTTCATTGAGAACTTATCATGATAGACAAACTTCATGCCTTTTTAATTTTTATTTTTTAATTGACAAGATAACTAATTGTGTGAATCAAAGAAATGCTTTAGATACACTTTAGCAAAATCTCTCTCGCTCTTATTATGGAAAAGGTAAAGATATATTGACTAAACAATAGCATAATTAGTTGGATTTGGAGTTAAATAATTGGACCCCTGAGGCAGCTAGGTGGTGCAGTGAGTAGAGCAGTGGCCCTGGAGTCAAGAGGACCTGAGTTCAAATCCGGTCTCAGACACTTGAAACACTAGCTGTGTGACCTTGGACAAGTCACTTAACCCCAAATGCCCTGCCTTCCCCCTCCAAAAGAAAAGAAAAAAGAGAGAGATCTGGGGGGTTTGGGGGACTCCCAGCTCAATAGGAATCAACATTATGAAGGACAACCAAGAAAAGACATGCCCTTAAGAAGTGGACAACATCCAAGGGCCTAGATGTACACAACAGTGGTCGGAGCACATCTTCAGTATTCTGTTCAACCCTGAATCTCAAATTTTAGGGAGGATCTCGATAAGATGGACCACGTTCAGAAAAGCATAGACTGGGAGGAAAGGTTCATGTTAGAATCAATTTCAAAAACATTAAGTAAACAAAAGACCTGTACTGTACAGACAAAAAAGAAAAAAAATAAACAACACACACACACACACACACACTCTGCCATGTTTTTTTGCATTGGCTATTCCCCATGCCTTGAATGTTTTCCCTCCTCACTATGCCTCTTTAAATCCACATAGCTATCCAATTCCCAGGCAAGTCAACACATAACCTGTGATGCTGAGCACAGGAAAACATGTGAAAACAAAGGACAAACAATAACAACAAAGCAGCTCTCCTCAGAAGATAACTCATGTGCCACTTCTTACTCAAGACCTTTCCTGACATTCCTCTTCCCCCTTCATTAGTTTTCTCCCTGCTCCTAAAATTACTATGTAATTTTTTACTGGATCTGTGATTTTATTGGCATAAGGAAGTCCCACTGATGGAATTCTACCTTCCAAAGCAGATCTGCAAAGCTCAGGCTCTGAGGACTTAAGGAACTTGTCCAGGCTCACACAGCAAGTATATCTCAAAGAAAGGACTTGAACTCAGATCTTTCTGCTTCAAGGCTGAGTCTCTATTAACATTCTCTCTCTCTCTCTCTCTCCTCTCTCTCTCTCTCTCTCTCTCTCTCTCTCTCTTTCCATCTACAATATATGTATACTTGTGTATATATAAATACATAACATGTATATACATAAAAGAATATTTATGCAAAGATAATATACATAATATATACAGATTTATACAGTTTGTACACATAAATGTATTTTCTATGTTGATATAAGCTTATTTATAATATAAATCACTGCATTTGTTGTTTTTGCATTTAAATTGTATGCATATATGTATATATCCTGTGCATATATAAATATACACATAGTTATACAAAGATTGTATATATAACATATATACGTTTACAAAAAGATTATATACATTAATGTATTTATTTATCTATGTTGATCTATGCTTATGTATATTATTTATAATATTATAGTATTTATATATAAATGTATGTTTATGGAAAGATCTTTTATATGGAGATATATTTATATATGTCATCCTGCGTATGTTCCCAGAACTTAGCACAGAGTCTTATAAATGATGAGTGATTAGTAAATGCTGGTCTAATTGTACTGAGTTGAGTTGAATTGAACTGACTCAGAAAGATTATATATACAATTAGAGTTTTTACTGTTTCCGTCTTTGGCCCTTGGACAACTTCCAAAAACTTCCAATTTCATGGGTTTTCCTGGGTTCTGCATTTATGCAAGAGTATATATTTATGGAGTGTCTTTCCATCACAAATTATTTCATCCAAACAACAACCTTCTGAGGTTAGTGGTGCAAAGAAAGAATGCCGGAAGCTGAGAGGATAATTCAAGCTGTGTAGCAATTTGAAAAAGTAACTCTGTCTCAGCTTAATAAAATGGAAATTGTGCTTCTAGAGCCGTGTTGTTTCATGTTACTGCCAAATCTCTTTTGCATTTGTATGATCAAAAAGTCATAATCATATTGAATGCACACAAAATTGGATAATGAAGTCCTCCAAATAATATTGTTAGTGTCTGGTATCCCAACTCCCACACAAAGGGAAAGAGGCATGCATCAAGCTCACTGCAGCATGAGGAAATCCAGCATCTCTTTAGGCATTTTCCTCAAAATGCACCAAACAGACTGATCCAAAGTGAGAATTGACAAGTGGTGTAATTATCAGAGGGGGGGGGAAGGAGATTGTGATTTAATTAGTTATAGAATAAATGAGAAAAAGGCAGAATTCTTTCAGAAGAGCCAATTTTCTAGCAACAAAGACCAGAGAGAGAATATTGGCTACTAAACCAACAAGTGGGTTGAAATTATACTTGTCCATTATGCTCCCTGATATTTCATTTATCATTTATGCATTGTGGTAAATTGTAGTCATGTACCAGCCCCGGGTAAGTAGTAGATTTTGCAAATGAGAACTTGCTGAGGGGAGGGAGACAGAAGCCAGGGTGATTAACAGAAAATTGATGATGCGAAATTGATTTCCATTTCCTTTGTCATCTGTCAATTGCCATCAGACAGACCACCTCAAAAACCCTGTAAGACTCTGTAAAAGGCAAAAAGCAAAAGGTTCCATTGAATCCAACTATAGTATATTAGGGTAAGTTCAAGGACAAATTCTTTCATTGGAGTGACATGATGAGTCACATCCAAGTAATTTTTTTCCTATAAAATCATTTTAAAAGACTACAACTAATAACTTGGGGGAGCAGGAGGTAGGGGCAAGAGGGATGTTCTTTCCAATACTGGAGTTTTCTGAAGCTCCACATTATCATGGAACGGACAGGGAACTTCAAAATCTGTCCCTGATCAAGAGAATGCAGAACATTCTGAAGAAAATGGCACGATTTGGGGGAAGGATGATAGTAACACTTGTTTCCTCCAATTGAACATAGATGTCTCATTGTTGCTCATAAAGTCCTGTCTATAGGGGGAGGGAACGAGGCCAAAGTGGGGAACGAGACATTATAACACATTTCCTATTCAACATTCCTGAATTAATGATGTGCCAGTAGTTTCCCACATGTTTACCATCTAGATTGGTAATGAATGAATTGGTAATGAGCAGTGAAGGGAAAGAGTTTTTCTCATTTCATCTGACAAAGAAAATGAAAAAAAAAGATGTGTAATAATAAAGGTGTATTTTCTGTGACCCAAAGTATCTTACGTAATATTAAAACAATGAAGCCAACAAGCCTGGTGTCAGTATCTATACTGCTTGGTAGCTATTTGTCAGATGAGTCTCCACCCATTCCCATTCAGTGTGTTAACTTAGTCCATAGTAGTCAGCATAGACAACACCATAAGTTAAATTACAGCATTTTAAGGGAGGAAATACTTAAAGAATGTTTGGCCCAACTCCCACATTGTACAAACAGGAAAATGAAGACCAGGAGAGGTCAATTCACCCAATATCCACATGGCTAATTAGTTGACAACTAATCTGAGAGTAGCAACTATCTGTCTAGTTAGTATTTGCTTATCTGTGTATTGTTTCTCTCTATCCAAACCCTGCCTCCCGCCCACCAACTCCTTTTCTCAGGGAAACATAAGTATTTGTGAGATATGGTATCATTTCATTTCTTGTATTTGGACCTTCAGCGCCTAATATGGCTCATGACAAATAACAGTCGTTTAATTTTTTTTTTATGTGATTTCTTCTTAGACTCAAAACAATGTGGTGGGGGTTGGGGCAAGAAATGGCCTTTGGAGTCAGAAGCGTGGGATTCAAATCAAACCTCTGAGGCTTACTACTAGTGTGACTTTGGGGAAGATGTTTAACATCAGTTTCCATATCTGTAAAATAAAAAGTTTAACTAGATGACCTGTGACATCTATTCAAGCTTTAAATCTATGGTCCTATTGATGGGATATAGGCTCTGGGAATCCCCTTGAGCTCTCTCCTTGAATCTTCCCACTTGTTCTGGCATTCACCTGAGGCCATAAGCCTTCAATTTTCGGCTAGGCCCAAATCTCAGTTACTCTTAACCTAGCCTTCCATAGTCTATTATCTCCAGGTAGCCGTCAGCTACTTCCCACTCTTCATCCCATTCTCTTGGTTTCAAGTCTGACCTTTAGCCACCCCAGTCCCATCAAGATCCTCCTTAGACTCCTCCTCAAGATGCACCCTCAATCCCTCCTCCCAACACCCCAGAACCACCCCTAGATCCCTCTCACAATCTTTCTGTATATAGGATCCATCTTGCCTCCATGAAGGGGCTCAGATTCAATTGCATTAGATTCTGAGCTAAGACTCAATCTGGGTCAGATCACTCTGGCCCACTTGTCAATACAAGCTATACAAATGCTCAAACTCCTTAACAGTCTACCCAATAGGGCGAACCTTTAATAAACTTCGTTTTTCTTTGGCTGAAAGAAGGCTTGGGTCAAATTTATTCAGGCAGGACCTAGTGTGTAGGTATTTTGGGGTTCCAAGCACCCCTAAACCTCAACACTATAATTCCAGATTCAGTGTTCCTTCTACTTTATCACATCTTCTGACACTGATAAATAGAAATTGCAGGTAAGTGTCAGTTTAAAGAATTTTGCCTTTAATGGGAGAGAGACAACAAAAAGGACCAGATACAAACAGAGATTAAAAATTTAAATGTCCAAGACATTTATTTTAAGTTAAGTAGTAAAGAGAAAATTTCTGGCTTAGTGGAGAGAGGAAGAGGAGAGGGACAGAGATAGACTCAGGATGATATAATATCCTAAAGTATTAAATTTTTTATTCCTATCCCAGGTAGGCAATTCCTCTCTGTCCGATATAGCCATTCAAATGCTATCTTCCTAATATCCTGATGACATTGTCTGAGCAGCTGAGATTTTCTAAGTCCCTTGTGTGGAAATTGCCTGGAAGACTGAGCCTGTGAGAAGTAAGACCTTTTATTTCTCTCCTTGTGAAAGAAAATTCAGGAACCTAATTTCTTAGATTCTATTACATTCTCTATCAGTGAAGATCCAAGTCCCTCAGTTTCCAGGAATATAGTGGGAAATTATTAATGCACACCAACCTTGCAAATGGAAGAGACTATACAAGTCTATTAGACATACTTAGAAATCAAGTTAATGGGTGTTCAGAGAGGACTAGCACCTCTGATGTGAGGGCGTGCTGAGCCCTGTTCAGGGCTAATCATCCACAATTGCTGTCCATCTGTCACCCAACACTCACCTGTGGCTCCAGAAGCTGTAGTATGGGCAGCGGCCACACCCCAGTAAAACCATCTTAGCAGATGGGCTAAACCAGGTTGAACGTAAAGGACAGACCTCAGATCTGTCAATGAATTAGGGAAGTGTCTACCCCAAGCCTGTGAAGACTTCCTCTGGTGGAATGGGAAAATAAGAACAATTTGTTCCAACAGCCTTGAAGGCAGCTGAAGCAGGAGCTGTATGCTTAGCGCTTGGTCAGTCATTGCAGACACCCAGGTCATCCCCTGCATCCTGGGCCGTCGCCAGTCCTCTTGATTTTTGTCTTGCTATTGGACTTCCATGACAACGGAAGAGAGAATGAAACTGATGACTGTGCAACTCTTCCTCACTTATATTCAATTCACATGCAAGTCAAGACATTGCCCATCACACTTGTGATATCATTGGTCCTCTGGAAATAAAAGACAAATAAAAACAACATCTTAAGTCAAAGGGGAAAGCCAAAATGCAAACATAATTTGATTTCTATTTCTATTCTCCAAGGGAATTCATTTTTCACTCATCTAGGAAACTTTTTGCAAGGAGAAATGTGGGATACTAGAGGGCAGCAGGAGGGAGCTTGATTTAAGATGATTTAAATGGCTTTGTAGCTATCAAAATTCCCTACCAGGCCTCAGAGTCCCCTCTAGGCTTTAAGTGAGGTTCTTAATGCAATTGGGACTGTGGAACTGATGAACCCCATGAGTCCATGAGAAAGTGATTAAATATTGCTACATGTGCTCTAACACAGAGACACACACATTTTGCAACTATGAAATAGAGCATGAGTAACATGTGCACGGCTTTTAGAAGTGTGTTATCCCACAGACCCACCATAAGGCCCCATTATCCAGAAGGATCCACTAGAGAACTCCTATTATGTAGAAATGCTAAAATATTTGCTTCTTTTAAATTGCCTTTTAAGTAAGCAATTTTCCCGTTTTAAAAAAAATGTATTCCAGGCTAACTTGGGATAACCCCCTCTGTGAACCAAATTTGTTCTCTGCAAAATGTTCTTCATAGAAGTCCTTTAAAGAATCCAGCCAGTCCCCAGGTGATCACATTGACCCAAGCATACAAAAAGAGCCAGGCTACTTTTCTGAACCCAAGAAAATTTGGATATGGTTCCCTTTGTTCTACCCTGCCTCAACAACCTTCGTACATTTGCTGATTATATGTTTGTAAATCTTTTATCTTTCCACCAGATGCATGCTGTGATGAGAAATAGAGAAATGCACATTAGAAACGATGATGGTTATCTGCCTAGTAGAGTCTGATAGGCTTACTCAGATCCCAGTATGGAACCCATGGAACACCAGAGAATGATAGGCAGGGGAGCTCTTCAGAATTATTAGGAGCTTTGGGATCAGAGTGCAAGAGAATGATGAAAAAAGGGGGAAAATGGAGAATAGCAACTGCTTCATTAAAACAATCTGTTCCATTGTTCTTGAAATGCAAAAGGTCTACAACGCATTGTGAGACGGGGTAATAAGACTGATAGGAAGAAAAGAAATAGAAGAGAATACTAGAAGGAAGAAAAAAGATTTTTTTATCAGATATGTGGACAATTGAAAAATTCAGGTATTTGTCTGAAACCAGTCCAAGTGATATGTTGCGAGAAATTCATTATTCTAGACCCAACCACACTGCAGTGTGTAGACCTTGGAAACAGACAGCAAAATACAGAGGAAATGGAAAAGTCAAGAGAAAGAAATGTGAGAGGTACATGAGCCCCAAATTCCATTTCTTCTAGTCTTGTCAGACCAACTGAATCATCTAATTTTCTGTTGATAGGTCAGCTGATCCTTACCCACTTGGAAAGTGGCTATTGAAACCTTTTAGGGAAGGCCCTCATCCCTGCTTTGGTTATTAGGGATTGTATGACACACACTAATAGCACTTCAGACAACGATGGCTCCTCGATGACCATCAGGGACTACTGCTTCTAAATAGGCCAATTTTACGTGTCAGGAGGCCAGAAGATAGACAATCATATGAGAAAAGGCCTTTAATCCAGTCATTAGAAGGTGGGGGAGTAGAGTAGGCCAGCTGTGGTGTTTATGGGGATAACTGTAATTTTTGCCTAGGCTTTTCCAAGAAAAAGATTGTTTCCAGTCTGCTAGAAAGTACTTCCAATAAACTAGTGTTACATTTCTAATATCTGCTATTCAAGTTATTATTTGAAACCAAGAACTTTTCCTTAATGTAAGAGAGGGTATTTTTGTTTTGTTTTGTGTTGTGTTGTGTTGTTTTGTTTTGTTTTTTACTGCCTGAAACCCAAAGAGACCATTTTCACTGGAGAAATGAATAAACTTTATTTTTTTAAATCTTCAATGGATTGATACAGTAAATAATTTACTTGAGTCTTTTCCATGTTTCTTCATGACTCTGAGTTTGATCTCTATATTTAGAGAGAGAGACACAGAGAGAGCAATACAGAGAGAGAGAGAGAGAGAGAGAGAGAGGAGAGAGGGAGAGAGAGACAGAGGGAGAGGCAGAGGGAGAGGCAGAGAGAGACAGACAGACAGAGGGAGAGGGAGAGAGAGGAAGGAGAGAGAGGAGAGAGAGGGAGGGAGAGAGAGGAGGGAGAGAGAGAAAGAAGAGAGAGAGAGACACAGAGAGAGAGACAGAGAGAGAGAGAGAGAGAGAGAGAGAGAGAGAGAGGTCATTTTTTGTTTCCATACATAGCCCTCGTTCATTAGATTTCTTCTCCCTTCACCCTATGCTCTCTTCCTTGCCTGTTACACCAGCCCCCATCCCATCCCACCAGCAAGCATAATTCCTGTTGGGCTTCTTTGCAACTTCTAATTTGTTATGATGTATTATGCATGTAAATGTAATTGCAGAGGAGGAGTCAAGAAGAATGACAGCTTAAAGAGGCATGTATCTTTGGTAGTGTCACTCCCAGAGAATGGCATAAAGAGAACTGGGACAAGTCGATGTCCTGATGAAAGCATTAGAATGTCAGGGTATCAAGTTAGACAATGGAACTGTCCTTCTCAAACACCTCATCTATCACAGGCAATGAGAGCCACATAGAAGGAAAGAGGCTAGGGGGTACAAAGGTAATAATCACCCCAGAGAACCTGCTTTTAATTTTCACATTGTGAAAAATAAAATGGAAATTGGGCTTTCAGCATGGTCCTTTTGGGTGAGAAATGTACAAACCCTCGTTTGTCACACCATATAATGAGTTATTTTCAGACCATTTATTTCGTGAAAATGCATATAATAAAAGTAGTAACCTGGGAGTTAACTGAACAAATGTGGTAAGTCGTAACTACACTCTTAAAAATTTCAGAATTTCACTTGAAATCCATGCTTGTGAAAGAGAAGCCTGATGTTAAAGGCAATGGATTAGCCCTTAGAAATCCAAAGATTATAGAAAATGATAGATCTATTTAAAGATGGTAAAGTGGATTTGTGGGTCTTTTTTTATTTCAGTGGTAAGAAATTGCTACAGAGCCACTGAAATGGAGAAAGGGAAGGACAAGATAGAAAGACCCTGAGCAAGGGACTTTACTTCTCTTGGACCTGGTTTCCTTATCAGTAAAATGAGCTGGACTAGATTAGATTATCTCTGAAGTCCTTTCTAGTTCTAAGTCTATGATTCTATGATTTAGAAAAATAACATTTTACTATATAATTCAATTTAACTTGCATTTATTAAGTGCCTACTATGTGCAAGGAACTAGATAATAGTTTTATATTGAATTTAAAATTCACTTCATATTGAACATCCCAGTGCAAATCATTTTCACTCATTCCTTCATTCTTCTCTGGGCTTTGCTCCTAACTTTCTGGATACCTTTTCCACCATTCCCCACAGCTTCCTCACCCTAGTTCATCCATACCTGTGACTCCTTTCTCTCACTGGTCTGTTTCTCCTAAAATTTCTATTTTAAGGAAATGCTCAGGCCCACCATGTTCGTTCCTTCATCTATCTCCACGCTCCTCTCTTGACTTTCTGGAACTCTTTCTCCATCATTTCTCAATCTCTTGCTCATCCTGGAAGATGCCTCTGGCTCTACAGCATTCACACCCTGTAAGATCACTCTAGGTCTGAAGTTCTTTCTTTCGATTGGTAAGTCTTTCCTTGAACTCCTATTTTAAGAGAGTGTCCAGGGCAGCCATGCTCACTCCTTCATTGTTCTCCATGCTCCACTCCTACTCAGTTCTGGACCCATTCCAGGAAAGACAGAGATAAGACGGAAGCAACCAGGAAGATGAAGGGCCTGGACAATAATGCGATATAAAGATTAGTGAAAAGAGCTGGCAATGTGAGTCTTTTAGGAGAGAAGACTCAAGGATCCACGACCATAGTAAATATTTGAAGGGTTGTCATCTGAAAGGATTTGATTTGTTCTGCTTAGACCTAAAAGGGAGAACTAGGAGCAGTGGGTAGAAGTCACAAAGAGCAATTTTAGGCCTGTGGCCTTAGGAAACACTTCCTAAGAATTAAAGTGATCTCAAAGTGAAGTGGCAGCAAATTGGCTCAGAAGATAGAGTCAGGCCTGGAGTCAGAAAAACCTGAATTCAAATCTGGCCTCAGACACTCAGTAGCTGTGTGACCCTCAACAAGTCACTTAACCATGTTTGCCTCAGTTTTCTCATGTGCAAAATGAGCTGGAGAAGGAAATAACAAAGAAGAGCAGTCATAGAATAAGAGTAATCAATAACCATGGCCAGTTCTTATGCTCCAGTGGAACCCACAAAAAGTCAAGAGAAGGAAATGGCAAGCCACTCCAATATCTTTGCCATGAAATTCCCAAATGGGATCACTACAAGTCGAACATCACTGAAAATGACTGAGCAACTAAGTTAAATAGGCTTTCACAGAAGAGAAGGTGTTTCCCCTTATTAGATGTCTTCAAAGTCTGGAGAATCACTCATTGGTTATGTTCTAGAAGGGATATTTGTTTGACTATGGGCTGAACTGGATCACTTCTAACTCCAAGACTGGGTTACCCTAGATCTCTTTATCCAATTGCTCTGTTTAATTATATTTTTATTGAAAATGAAATTGAGAGGTAAGGGGGATGCTGTTTTCCTTGGAACTCAAGCATTACCTTCTGTGCCTTTGATTGAGGGTCTTGTATAGGGTAAGGCATTCAACAAACAATGAATTAGTGACTGAATTAACAAATAAATGGTTCTCTGAGACGTGCACATGTATGGCTACTGATGCAGGACAGTATCTTTGAGTCTTTATCAATTTGGGTGGTTTCCCTGTCTCCTAGTTAACATTTGTGCCTTCTATTATCCAAATCAGATAATTCATTTCCCTGAGCGAATTATATTGACTTGTTATTAACTAGCTCCTGTCCTCCTTAGTTGGCATAGAGCCCCTAGAGACTGCTAAGATCAAATAATGGGTCTCTAAAGATACTAAAACCATTCTTGGAATTCAAAACCTTATGATTATAATTCTCCTGATATGGCTTAGCATATCCATATGTAGTTAAGGGAAGTCTAGGCTAGTGGTCTGTCCAAATACGTACACATCAAAAATTGGAAAGTGTTTGACATTTCACTTTTTCTGTCCTGTAGTCTTCTCTGCTCCTAGAATCTGACAGTTTCCCAGAGAGAGGAAGGTGGATTCCCAAATGGACTAGGGACTCCATTCCTGCTTTCAGTCTGTGCCTGAAGCCTTAACTTCAAACAAATTTTGTGGATTTACTTTTTCTTGTTTTTGTTGTATAGTCTTGACTAGAATGAGAGGCAGAGTGACAAAGTCGATAGACTTTGCCATGGACAGTTAACCAGGAAGATCTGGGTTCAAGTCCTATTTCTGATATACACTCACGGGGTGACCATGGTCAAATTACAACTTCTCAGTGTTCTAGGCAACTCTCTAAGATTGTCAGTTGCAGAGAAGGTGCCAACCTACTGTGGCAGAGGGAGTTTCTCCACAGGGAGTTCTTTATATCAATGAAATTACAGGTCTCTTCCCTAAAAGGCATGCTTGTGTGGTTGGTTGGGAGGTTTTTTGTTTATTTTTGTTTTTATATGTGCCATGCACAATCAATTATTCCCTTTATGCTTGCTGGTGATAATAATGGTAATCTCAGACCAGACCTGACCAACTCAGATAAATTCAGTCCTCACAGTGAACTTTAATCACAGCCTGATGCTTAAACAGTTATATCACTAACTCCAAATAGGAGTTGGGGAAGAAGGCTTGAAGGGAACGAGGCCCTTGTTTTTCTTTTTTATTTCTTTTCTTTTCTTTTTCTTTTCTCACCAAATAATTTCTCTTTTGTTTGAGGCAATAGAGATGGTAAGACAAAATTTTGAATCTTTTTTTTTACCTATACCTAAGACAATATCTTTGATTTCTAGCTTTAGGGAAACATGGAGAGGTACCATGGTGGAATGGATAGCACTGTGCTACATTTAGGATTGGGGAGACCGGGGTTCAAATCCTGATTATGAGCCATGGGACCATAGGGAAATCAGAGAACCTCCCTGAGCCTCAGTTTCCTCATTTTTCATACCCCCCTCAAGTTTTTTTGGTAAGAATCTAATGTAATAATGAAGTATTTTGCAGACTTTGAGGTATCATATAACTGAATTATTAGTATCACAGAACAGAAACATTAGACACAGATTTAGAGCTGACAGCTTCCTTAGACGTCATCTAGTCCAACCTTCTCTTTTTATCATAGGAGGAAAGTGAGGTCCACAAAAGTTAGGTGAATTTTTAGATCTTCAGAACCATGTTCTTTCCATGTGGAATGCCACCTCCCACAAAGTTTAAATGACCTGTTCAAGGTTACATGACTAATGAATGGCAGATCGAGGACCAGAATTTCTTGAGACTCCAGGAAGAACCCAGGAAAGGAGAAATATTATCAACAGCACAGGATTCCTTCCTGGTTTCTGGCTTTTGCCACATATTTGACTCCTTTTCTGAGCCCTAGGATTGAGGCTATGCCTTGTCAGTGAACAGCAAGTGTTCTTTTTTTTAATGAACAATGGGTGGACATCCAGCTGGTCCTTTGAAATCTGCCAACATCCTTTAAGACGGTTCATCATCTGTCTTGTATGACTTAGATGCCAGCTTTATGCTAGGAGGCAGAAGGATGAACCATATGACTTATAGAAGTCCTTTTTAGCCCTTGGATTTCTGTCCTTTGATTTCCTATTTATGATCTGGAAGGAGGAGGAAGAGCTTTGGTTTATTCACAAAGTCCATTGATATATTTTGAATGAGATGTAGACAAGGAGTTTTGAACAGTTACTCATTCACCCTAAGGACAATGACCTATGAACTGCCTCAAGGCTCTCTATTCAACCTTTCTTTAGGGCATACCCAACCTCTCTTCTCTTTTGATGGTGATTTTCATTTTTAGCATTTAATCAAATGAGCTGATAGGAGTCTCTGTACATAGGCACATCTCAGTGAGTTGAAAGATATTGCTAATAAATAAGAAAAAAACAGAATAACCACAATATGGCATAAACAAAATTAAGTTAGGATACACTTGAATTTCTGTGATCTCAGTGTTTAAATACATAGCCCCTAGGTAAAGCTACCTCTGAACTGGGTGAGCTTACTTTTTTTTTTTTAAGAACTCATCTGTACTTGTCACGTAAGAGCTCAATTGAACAGGAAAAGAAATGCTGTTGATGGAAGGATTTTTTCTTAGCCTTTGGAGTGGCCATTACACAGCTCCCACTCAAATCATCCCTCCTCTCCAGGGACTCCCAACCATCCATACATTCTCTCTTTTTCCCCCTTAAAGAAATAGCAATTCTGTCAAGATTACAGAAATTTCCTTACCACTGCTATTTCTTGCAATTTAAGAAGAGATTTTTTTTCCTTCCTGTGATTGGGGTCCCTATTGAATTTGAGAGACTGCAGTGCTACACTCTCAGGTAAGCAGGTTGCCTAATGAAAGGAGCATGATGGCCACAGAATTGTCCTGAGTGGGGACAGGCCACCAGGAACATCTTGGGAGAGAAATATCAGCTAACTTGTCCATGGACTTGAGTATCCACATCCCTTCCAAATGTGCCTCTGTTTATTTTAGCAAATCCTGCTGGGAAATCGATCGCCTTAATCATTTCTTGAAAAATCACACTTACAAATTGAAGTGAGATATAGCTATTCATGAAAACAATCCTTTTTCAAGATGATTTTGTACCAAGAAGAGTATTTCTTTTATAATTTGTTTTCAAAAACATAATTTGGAATTTTTTAATGTTTTTGATCAAAAGTGTAAATAAGATTTCTGCAAGTGACTACAAATTCTTATTGGCACACGATTAATTTCAATAGTAATTATTTCTTTCAGTCACAGCTTTCTGTGAGTCACTGTCTTCTGCCAGAAAATAGAGGAGGCTACAGGGAAACAATTGCACTGGCAAAGCTGCTAAAACTCCAGCTTAATTGGGTAACACAGAAACAAATGAATCAATTCCATCTGTTTTAACAAGATCAGGGTCACCACATATTTTTTTTAAATGTCTACTGTATGCCCATCACCAAAGTAATATGTATGAAGCTAATTCACTAATCTCATTAAACCAAAAAGAACAGAAATGTGGGAGAGGCTTATAATCATACAGGTCAAATCAAATAATATATCTATCAATTGACTGCTCAGTCAATAAACATTTATTGAATATTTCATATATGCCAGGCACCATGCTGGGGAAAAATGACAATCCTGAATGCTGTGTTCCATCTGCAAATCCCTAGAATGCCAAATCCCGGGGTGGGGGGGGGAGGGGCGCAACACATGTGCTCTAATTTTCTTTTCTTAGAAATTGTTTATTTAAAAAAAATCTTCTCCTTGTTATTAGTGAATTGGTTATCTAAGTAGTAGAGAGAGGGGGAGAACCCACTGCAGGCGTGGTGGAGGGTATCAACAAAGGCCCAGAGGAATGAGAGACAAGAATGGAGAACATAATATTGCCCATTTGGCTAGAACATGGGTGATATGGAAGAGAATGGTTTGAGACAAAGTTGAAAAGGGAAGTGGGAACTAGACTGATTGAGGGCCTTGAATGCCATGACAGGAGTTTATAATATAGTCCAGGGTAGGGAACTTGTGGCCTCAAGACCACATATGGCCCTCTAGGTCCCCAAGCACAGCCCTTCAACTGAATCCAAACTTCCTTAATAAACAAATCCTCTTAATAAAGGATTTGTTCTGTAAAACTTGGACTCAGTCAAAAGGCCAAGGACCTAGAAAGCCACATGTGGCCTTGAAACCGCAGGTTCCCCATCCCTGACTTAGGCAATGGGGAGACAGGGGCATGACACTAAAAATTTTATTCAGGAGGAAAATGAATCGGAAAAGAGAGGTTTGATTCAGGAAGGTGAGTTGGGATGTTATTAGAGTAACACAGGCAAGAAGAATTGAGGGACTGAGTTAGATGTTTGCAGTCAGAACAGAAACAATAAAATAGATTTGAGAAATACTGCAGGGGTAAACTTCAGGGGACAATATAATGTAAAGGAAAGAATGCTGGATTTGTAATCGAAGATGGACTCAAATTTCAGCTCCAGTTTGTGTCATCATTTGTCTGTCTAGGCCTCGGTTTCCTTATCTGCAAAATGAGACAATTGGTCTAGACAATCTCTAAGGTT
Source organism: Trichosurus vulpecula (assembly GCF_011100635.1). NCBI lineage: Eukaryota > Metazoa > Chordata > Mammalia > Diprotodontia > Phalangeridae > Trichosurus > Trichosurus vulpecula. The sequence goes on from NC_050576.1 coordinate 48,981,856, forward strand.
CCATTTGGTTCTCAAGATATGATTTATAATAGATTATGATAGAATTTGACAGCAGGATTGATGATGAGGGAGGTGAGGGGACACTCGTGTCTATATGAAGGGAAAGGGACACCTATAATACTTCAAATAAGATATTTGGGGGACACTGGGAACCATCAACTGAAATAGAGAATCAGGGGAAGAGAAGCATGTTTCAGGACAAAGATGATGAGCAGTTTTGGACAAGTTAAGTTTTCACATACCGGTGTGGTTAGGAGTTGAAAGTCACAGGAACAAAAAGACTTAGAGCTACAAATGACCTTGAAGGTTATCTTGTCCAACCTCCTCTTGCTATAGATGAAGCCCAGAAAGGTGATGCCTCGCCCAGGGTCATGGAGATAGTAAGTGACAGACACAGGATTCATACTCAGTTCCTATTCTACATACTGCACACTCTCCACTACCCTGACCTCCTTCTTAAGGACTGAAGTAAGGAATGTTGGCGGACATGGTGGCATCATCCACATAGAAGGGACCACTGAGGTATATAAGATCTCTAAGGAAGAAAGTACACAGAGAGAAGAGAACAGGTTCAATGACAGAACCTTAGAGGACTCTCTGATTTAAAGGATTGGAAGAGAATAAAATTCCAGCTCAAGATAAACTGGCCTCTTTGATATGCCCCAAATACATCCTGCATTTTCCTGACTTCATATGTGTATTTGTTCTTGTACTTTCCTATTTCTGGAATTCCTGTCAGCTCTAGTAACCTTTATTTATTGCCTATTGAAGTGTTATTTAATCCTTAAGCCCTGACTCAGTCATCTCCTTCATGAAGCTTTGCTTGGTCCTTCCTGGCGGAACTGTTCTCTCCCTCCTTGGAAATCCCATAGCATATAATCTGTATCAATATATACTTATCTTCTGGTATTTTATAAAATAGCTTTTTATGCTGGAGTTTAAGCTCTTCATTTCTTTTATGCTAGTATTTTGTGTTTCAAAAATGCTTCACAATTTTAAAAATTGAACATACCTGGGGTCATACAGCTAGGGCATTTCTGAAGCCGGATTTGAACTCAGTCTTTGGCCTTAGAGAAGATACAAAAATGGGTCAATGGGGTTCTTAATTTCAAAGGGTTTGCACCTTATGGATTTCACTGCCCAGTGCCTTTTTCAATTTGAAGCTCTTTCCATCCTTCCTAGAAGGTACCCCGCTCCGCACTTTGGATCAGTCACTGTCATAGTTCTGCCTAGAGGCTAGGGACATACAACTGCTACTGATGGGCAGCAGTCAGAGCCCACCTAAGGGTGAGAGACCCCTGGAATCACTCACTTCAAAACACTGATACTCCAAATGTTTTTTGGGGAACTCTAAAGGCAGATTGATGCTGTCCACTATTTACTGGTCAAGTTATGCTGATAGAGCATGAAGCATAGAGAGAGTCTTGGAGCTGGAGTCAAGGAGGCTATTATCTCTGATAATAGTGAGGTGACTACAGGAAAGTAATTTAGACTCTCTGTGACTCAGTTTCCTCATCTATAAAATGGGGGACTAGATGAAGTGTGGCACCATGAAGAAAGAGTTGGCCTTGGAGTCAAGAAGCGTTCATGTCCTACTTCTGAGCCACACTAGTGGGATCATTGTATCTCTTAATGCCTCTAGGCAACTCACTAAGAGTATAAATTTCAGTTACTGGTTGGTATCAGTGGAAATAATATAAAGTGGCAGCATTGACCATGCTGATGAAACCACAGGTCTGGAATCTCGCCCAAAGTAAAACAGAAGTAATAATATGGAGGTAAGGATATGAAACTCCCAGGTGTGTTGAGGGGCTCCAAAAAGAGAATAAATGCAAAAATCTCTATAAAATTCAACATACTATGTAAATCTCAGAGTGAAAGAATTGGAGAATTGAAAAGAGCCTTAGTGGCCATTTAATTGAAGCCATATCTGCAAAGAATTCCCACTATAAAATATGCAATGGATGGTCCTCCTTGAAGACTTCTTAGAAGGGGGTCTTCACTATTTCTAAAAGCTGCCCATTCCATTTCGGGACAGTGCCAATTGGATCACTGCCCTGTCATGGGGCAGTGTATAGCTTGTATAGCTCAATGAAACCATGAGCTATGCTATTCAGTTACTTAAAACAGAAGGTCATAGTGAAGAGTTCTGAAAGAAGGCAATCCACTGGAGAAGGAAATGGCAAACCACTCTAGTATCTTTGCCAAGAAAATCCTACGCACAGTATTAAAGTAATAAAAGATATGATACTGGAAAATGAGACCTTCAGGTCAGAAAGGGTTAAACACATTACTGGGGAAGAGCAGAGGACAATTGCAAGGAGCTCTAGAAAGAATGAGTGACTAGGCCAAAACCAAAATGAAGATGTGGCAAACTGAAAGTCCTATGCTATAAAGATCAATAGCATATAGGTACCTATGAACCAAGGAAAGCTGGATGTGGTCAAGCAGGAGATGAAAAGATTAAACATCAACATCTTGAGTGCCAGTGAATTTAAATGGACAGAAATGGGTGGATTTAATTCAGGTGGTTATTATACACACTACCCTAGGCAATGATACCTTAGAAGAAACGGAGTAGCCATCATAGTTATTAAAATGCTGAGAAAAACAGTACGGGGATATAATCTCAAAAATGACAGAACGACTTCTGCCTGAATCCAAGGCAAATCATTCAACATCACAGTAATACTAGCCTATTCCCCATCCAATGATGTTGAAGAGGCCAAAGATGATCAATTCTATGAAGACTTACAATAACTATCAGAAACAAAGAAACAAAAAAAGATGTCACATTCATCATATGGGAATAGAATATTAAAGTAGGAAATCAAAAGACAATTGGAATAACAGGAAAGTTTGACCTTGAAATACAAAATGAAATAGGGCAGAGACTAATAGAGTTTTGTCAAGATAATTCACTGATCATAGCAAATCATCTTTTTCAACAACCCAAAACGCAACCCTACACACATATATCACCAGATGATGAATAATGAAATCAGATTGTTTACATATTTTGTAGCCAATGGTGGAGAAGCTCTATACAGTTAGTTTAAACAAGACCTAGAGAAGACTGTGGCTCATATCATAAGCTATTTATTGCAAAATTCAGACTTAAATTGATGAAATGAGGGAAAACCATCAGACCATATAGGTATGAAATAACTAACAGCCCTTATGAATATGAGGTAGAAGAGACAACTAGATTTAAGGGATTATATCTGGGAGATAGAGTGCCTGAAGAACTATGGACATAATATTGTACAGGAGACAGAAACAACAAAAAACATCCCAAAGAAAAAGAAGAGCAAGAAAGCAAAACGGCTATTTCCAAATAGCTTAGGAAAGAGGGAAAGTGAAGGGCAAAGGAGAAAGGGAAAAAATATACCCAACTCAGTGCAGAATTCCAGAGAATAGCAGGAATAAATAAGATTTTCTTAAATGAATAATGCAAAGAAATAGAAGGAAAAAATAGAATGAGAAAGGCAAAAAAAATTCCCTTCAAGAAAATTAGAAATATCAAGGGAATGTTTCATGAAAAAATGGTCATGATAAAAGACAAAAGTGGTAGGGACTTAACAGAAGTAGAAGAGATTAAGAAGAGGTGGTGAGGAGATACAGAACTATATGAAAAAGATCTTAACATCACCAATAACAATGGTGTAATTATTGATCTAGAGCCAGACATCCTAGAGAATGAAATCAATTGGGCCTTAGGAAGCATTCATTGCTAACAATAAGAGTAGTGGAGGTGATGGAATTCTAGCTGAGCTATTTAAAATCCTAAAAGATGATGCTGTTAAGATGTTGCACTCAATCTGCCAGCAAATTTGGAAAACTTAACAGTGGCCACTGGATTGGTAAAGATTCGTGTATGTCCCAATTCTAAAGAAGTACAATGCCATGGAATGTTCGAATTCCAAACAATTGGGTTCATATCACATGCCAGTAAGGTTACGTTTAAGATTCTATAAGGAAGGCTTGAGCAATACGTGAACCAAGAATTACCAGAAGAATAATCTGGTTTTCAAAGAGACAGAGGAACTAGAGACCAATTGTCAACGTTCAATGAATTATGAAGAAAGCAAGGGAGATCCAGGGGGGAAACAAAAACAAAGACCAAAAAACCATCTATTTCTGCTTCATTGACTACATTAAATTCTTGACTGTGTGGATCACTGCAAAATATGGCAAGTCCTCAAAGAGATGGGATTACCAGATCACCATATTTGTCTTCTGAGGAACTTGTATGCAGGCCAAGAAGCAACAGTTTGAACCAAGCATGGAACAATTGATTGGTTTAAGATTGGAAAAGGAGTATGACAAGGCCATATGTTGTCACCTTATTTATTTAACTTATAGGCAGAGTATATCACAAGAAATGCCAGGCTGGATGAATTCAAGGCCAGAATTAAGATTGCCAAAAGAAGTTATCAATAATCTCAGATATGCAGATAATGCCACTCTGATGGCAGAAGATGAAGAAGATTATGAAGCTTCATGATGAGGTTAAAAAGAAGAGTATAAAAGCTGATTTGAGGCTTAACATCAAAAAAACTAAGATCTTGGCAACTATTCCCATTACTTCCTGGAAAATAGAGGGAGAAGAAATGGAAGTAGTATGAGAGTTTATGTTCTGCTTAAAGATCACTGCAGGCAGCAACTGCAGACAAGAAGTTAAAAAGACACCTGCTCCTTGGAAGGAAAACTATGGCAAATCTGGACAGCATACTACAAAGCAGAGATACTACCTTGCTGACAAAGGTCTGTATAATGAAAGCTATGGTTTTTCCAGTAGCACTATATGGCTGTGAGAGTTGGACTATAAAGAAAACTTAGCACTGAAGAAGAGACATTTTCAAATTGTGGTGCTGGAGAACACTTTTAAAAATCCCTTGGACAGCAAGGAGATCAAATCAATAAATATTTAAAGAAATTAATTCAATCTGTTCACTGGATGGTCAAATAGTGAAGCTGAAGCTTAAATACTTTGGCCATATAATAAGAAGACAGGACTCATTGGAAAAGACCTTGATGTTGGGAAAGACTGTAGGCAAAGGGATAGGGGGATAGTAGAGGCTGAGATGTATTGATAGTGTCATGGGAGCAATAAACATGAGCTTGGAGAGACTTCGAAAGACAGTGGAAGATAGAAGTATGCCTGGTGGGTTATGGTCCATGGGGCCACAAAGAGTCAGACACGACTGAACAATGGAACAACTATTACGGGGGCGGGCGAGGTGGTTATTTGTTTTTCCTGACATCAAACCTAGTTTTTTCGCTTTGCAATTACCACCTATAGATACTGGTTCTATACACTGGGGCCATACAAAACAAATGGAACCTCACCTTCATATTAGAATCCTTCCAAACATTGAAGACAGTTTTCACATTCCCCCTGAGTCTTCTCTAGGATTAGTTAACATCCCAAATTTCCTTAGCTGATGTTAATATGACTCAAGGTCCTTTCAACATTCTGAGTGCTCTCCTCTGGGCTTTCTCCAATTTATCAATGATGCTTCTCAAACCATGACACCCCAAACTATGACTACAGATGAGGTATGATAAACAGGATATAGTGGAACCATCGCCTCTCTACATATCAGCTATTATCCATACTTCCTGTTGTACAGACTCCCTACCAGGGGTGGGGAACCTGCAGCCTCAAGGCCACGTGTGGCCTTATAAGTCCTTGGGTGCAGCCTTTTGACTGAGTCCAAGTTTCATAGAACAAATCCTTTTATTAAAGGCATTTGTTCTTTGAAGTTTGGATTCAGTCACTCCACACCCCACCCCGCTGTGCCTAGCCTCTGCCATGCGCCTTAAAGGCGTCTATTCTGCCTCCTCCTAAAAGGCAGCACAGTGTAATGGACTGAGAGTAGTCTTCAAAGTCATGGAGACCTGGGTTCAAGTCTCATCTTTGTTATATAGTGGCCATGTGACTCTAGTTAAGTCACTTAATCTCTGTTCTCTAAGCAATTCTCTGAGACTAAGTTGCAGAGAAATTGACAACCTGCATTGGTAGAAGAGATTTCTTTGCTTGGGTTTTCCTTATTTCAGCGAAATCACAAGTCCCTATCTCCAATCCTCCCTAAAACACATTCCTATTCTAATCAGCCTTACTCCCATCACGTAGCCTATTCCTCTGGAACCTCCTCCATAATTTCCACAAATTCCTTTATATTCTCAAATTTTTCAATAAACATTCCTTCTACCTTCCCACCTTAACAGAAGCTTTGCTCTCCCCTGAGTCTCTACCACATCCCTCATAACCCTGTCCACTGGATACCAGACTTTCTCCAACTCCACCTAATTCTAAGGGTCAACAGGACAGGTGGTCATATAGCTTGATGTAACAGTAATGCTTTCAAACAATTTCTCTACCAGTCTCACTCATTGACTTTTTCTCTTTTGAAGTCCATGTAATCAATATATAACACCTTCTCTCATCCATGCCGCTGTCACTTACTGACCTCAGTCATTCTTCCAGTTTTTTTTTTTATTTTATGGATGTGTTTTGTTTTTCATTAAAAACATTTATAAGTTACTTTTACTTTGTGACATGTCTCCTGTAACTAAGTAAAATAATTTAATAAAGCTAATAATATCATGACATCATCTGAAAGCGAATGCAGCATTTCACATCTGTAGCAGGTTTTTTTTTAATTAATAGAAATATATTTTCTCTCTCTCCCATTCCCTATCCAACTGGGGAAAAATAAAGAAAAACAAATTTATTATAACAAATTTGCATAGCCAAGCAACGCAAATTCTCTCAATGAGTGTATACAAAACTGTACGTATCATTTTGTGTCCTTAATCTGTCATGTCTCTCTAAAGGAGAGTATGTTTCATCACACGTCCTCCGGCATCCTAAATGGTGGTCATATTGATCATCATTCTTAAAGCTTTCAAAACTGTTTGTACTGACAGTTATTGTTGGTGCACAAATGGTTCTCTGGGTTCTGCTTACTTCACCCACTGGTTTATAAAATCCTGAAAATTGTTCATTTTGTAATATTGATATCCTCATATAATTTGTTCTTGGTCCTGCTCACTTCACTCTTATCAGATCATATGTCTTTCCACATCTTTTCGAAATCATCCATTTCCTCATTCCTTACAGGGCAATAATACTGAGTCACATCCATATCCTACAGCTCATACTGCCATGCTCAAATGATGGGCATCTCCTTAATTTCTATGTTGTGCCACCACACATACACACACCAAAGGTGTCATAGACATTTTTGTTCATAAAAGACCTTATCTTCATTCTTTGATCTCTTTGGAGTATATGCCTGGCAGTGGCACATCTGGAGCAAATATTTAATACCAACTTTCTTGATGACTACAATACCAAGCTCAGTCTTCCTTGCCACTTTACCTTCCGATGCCTCCTGGGACACTTCAAAGCTCATTATACTGACTCTTTTAAAATCTGGACCACATAAATCCTCCAATCCTCCACCTACCTATAACCATATAACAAAATGTTTCCCTCTAGGCCATCACTATACCATCTCCAAGATCTGCAACTTGAAATTCCTTTTTCCAAACACAAAGTCCTATCCTTACACCTCTGAACTCTCTCACTCATTCCCCATCTTTCCCCAGGAAATGCACATCTTGTTAGTTCCCTCTGCTACTGGGGTCACACCCTCCCTCTGATTGGATGGTAGAGATGAAGAGCTCCTCCCAGAAGCTCCATTTAAGAAGGGTACCCAGGCCAACCATCTTTCATTGCCCACCCAACTGCAATCCTTGGACTTCTCCATCATGATCATGAATGCAGTACCTTTCTCCCTCCCTATAGCTACTTTTCAGCTCACTTTTGTTTGTTGTCTTCCCCCATTATAGTGTAAGCCCCTTCAGGGTAGCTACTGTCTTTTGCCTTTCTTTGTGTCTCCAGCACTTAACAAGGTGGCTGGCACATAGTAGGTGTTTAATAAATGTTTATTGACTGACTCATTTACACTAAACCTTCTTTGTATCATGACATCTGGTCCATGGACTCATCCCACTTCTTTTAATTTGTATTTCACTCTTTGACTCCACTTGTCTTCAAATGTGGCTTTGACCTAATCATCTAACATTTTGACTGACTCTTTAGTACCCCAGAATCCATTTCCTCCTGTTCTCCCACCATTCTCTTCCTGTGACTCCTCACCCTTTTTTCCGCTCATGCTCAAGAGCCGCCAAGGGATGCCAGAAAGAGTCATGAAATTGAGCTCATTTCAACTGATAAAAATGCACAGTAACAGCTCCAGCTGGGCTCTTAAGTAGGTACTTAATAAATGTTTGTTGTTCTGCTTTTTAAGGGCACAAAACTGAACAGAATGTAAAGTCCATTGGAAATTTCTGAATAAAAAGAAACAAAAATATGTAATTATCCAAGCAGTAATTAGGATATCATTGTTAAGACATATGATGGATTATGAAAATGAGAAACAATACTCATCCTTTTCCCTGGACTTCAAAAATAACTCCTCTCTGAAATGGCACAGTGCCCCATTTGAACATCCAAATTACTTAATGTTATTACTTTAATTGGGGCAAATGTTGTGATACATGTAATGTACTGTATATAATCAGTGTTCTGTTTTTCTGTAGTATAGTACAACACCATGATGATGGCTCACATGAGCTAGATTGTCTCATGCCTCATACAAAGTCTTTTGGTAACTTCACTTTTCACCAGAAATTGCCTCTGACCCTCATGTTTAGGTAACTCTATACACCGCCTATACCCAGTATGTATGTTAAGGGCTAAGGATTCAGATTAAAAATGAAAGATAGTCCCTGCTCATCAAAAGCTTACATTCTACTGAGCAGCAGAAAAGAAATGCAACTGAAATGTGCAAAATGATTGACATATATGGTCTCATTTGTTCCTCAGGACAACCCTGGAAGGTAGGTGCTTTTATCTCCATTTCGCGGATTAGGAAACTGGGAATGAATGAGGTTAAGAGACTTGCCCAGGGTCACAAGGGTAGTATCAGAGGCCTGATTTGCACTCAGGTCTTCCTGACTCCAGGTCCAACACTGAGCCATGTATTGCTTCATGTATGTAAGCAAGTAAATACAAGGTAATTTCACAACTAAGAAAGCCCTAACAACTAGGGGGACAGAGGGGGTGTTTGGGAAAGAGCGGTCAGAAAAAGCCTCATATAGGAAGGAGTACCTGAGCTGAGCCTGAAGATAGTAAAAGATTCTAAGAGGCAGCAATGAGGAGAGAATGTATTTCATTGTATTATGGGACAGCCTATGGGAAGGTATGGAGATCAGAGATGAAATAGTGAGCTGTTGAAACAGCTACTACTCTGGTTTCCCTGTAACCAACAATGCATAAAAGTGCACATTAGAATGGAGATGGAGATTATAAGCCAGGGTTAGAAAGAGATTTAAATGACCTTGTGTATGTAAAGTACCTTGAGGAGGAGAATACTGTATACATTTTGGTTTGGGTTAGATTTGTTTTTTGTTTGTTTGTTTGGGAGGGGGTGGTCCTGGGGGTAGGGTTTTAGTGTACCTTCCCTTTGGAGGAGGGGAGGTTGGAGGGGCTGGACAGAAGTACAGTGAGCCTGGACCTGTCAAGATATAGAAACTCCCTCCTGCAATTGATCCAGTTACCTGGGGTGCTAATTGATAAAGTATCTTGCTACATAAGGCAGTATATGACAGAAATGGGACTTCAACTCAGGTTTTCCCAAGAGTAAGTCAAGTCTTGTATAGCCACGCCTCTATGCTTCATCTCTGCCAGTCTGTTGCTATTAAAATAAAGGGGAGACTAACAGAAATTCTAAGGTCCCCTCCATATCTCAAGTATCTCAGATATTAGGTATCTATAGACATATGGCACAGAGATACAGCCACACATTTGACGAAGTGGCAATGCTGCATTCCCCACAGATTTGAAAATGTTCTTTTGACCAACCAAACTGTTTTGCTTAGAGTGCATTTTCCCCCTTCAATTTTGAAGTTGAAAAGGGGAAAAAAAAAATCAGCTTTGCTTTCATATTTTTTTCAGATTGGTCAAATGTTGACCTTTGACCCTTCTCCATTGTCAATACCACTTGGAGTTCTTTTATAGTTTGAATGAAAGGAATTTCCATTGTCTGTTGTTTGCTCCAAACTCCTTCCTTTCTTTTTCCCCCCCACCCAACTCTATCTGTTTTTAAATTAGTCATTTTCACTACCTCATGCAATCTTCTAAATTACTTTTTAGAGTGCTGGCTATTAATATTTTAGGTGGCTTTGATGTTTTACTTTATAGTCTTCAATTTTATTTTACATTTCACAGGTTTCTAGTTGCAAATAATCCTACAGGCAATTTTCTCACACTGCAACTATTCCTTGAAAGATATGCTAATACAGCAAGACACTTGCAATACTGGGGGTTAAGTTAATCACCCAAAATGAGTTGTATTACTGTCAGTGGTGTATAAAGACATCCCATAGCGAATTACTAGGCAGATGAGCTTTAAAGGGGCGTTGCAAAAATACCCAAAGCTAGGAGGAACAAAAATAAGCATTTATTTCAAAGTCCATTGAGCTCAAGAATCAAACATTTGTTATTTTGGGGTCTCAAAGTTACCAAATATAAATAAAGGGATTTAGATCCTTTACAACAAAATAATTGAGAGCCAAAGCCCTTGTGGGATGATCAGACTCCACGTCTGTGGGAGACACAAGTGAATAGCAGGGATTATATTCATACTTATCTGCATAGATAGGAAGAAGTCATTGCGTTGCTCCTTCTTTAGGCACAAATTGACAAGCCAGACTGCCTAAGGAAGAGACTCCTGGAAATTCCACGAAGTCCATATCAACTGCACATGCTCAGAAGTGAAGATTGCCACGGAAGGTGCATTGATTAACCCCTTTCTTGTCACTGCTTGGCACTTCTTCATGTTGTACTTCAAGAAAGAAATGCCAGGTTCAGGAACCTGCTGGTACCTTAAATCTTCCTACGCTCCCAAGTCCCTAGATTCTCATCCTTAATAATTCAGTATTAAGCCAACTGTCAGAGGAAACAAAGAAGCTTATCACCACCCACCACCACCACCACCACCACCACCACCATCATCATGATCATCGTCATCTAGTATTCACATAAATTGCTTTAAAGTTCACAAAGCACTTTACAAATATTATCTCCTTTGTTCCTCACAACAAATTGTGAGGTAGGTACTGTTATGTGCATTTTATAGCTGAGGCAACTGAGGGTAAGTGACTTGCCCAGGGTCACTCAGCTAGAAAGTGTCTCATTTGAACTCAGATCTTCCTAACTCCAGGTCCATTGCTCTGTCCACTGTGTCACTTAGTTACCTCTCAATACCTGCTTTTCTTCCCAATAAAGATGCTATAGTGGAACCCACACAGTCTCTGAAGTTAGAGAACCTGGGTTCAAATCCTCCTTCCGTTGCTTATTACTTGTGTGAGCCTGGCCAAGTCTCTTCAGCTCTCTGTACCTCCTTTGTAACATGAATGTATTGGATCAGATAGCCACTAAGATCTTTTCCAGCTCCAAACCGATGGTCCTCAGCCTTGCCACCTCATTCTCCCATCTGTTTCTATTTGTAGAGGCAGATAGGTGATCCAGTGGATAGACAGCAACTTAGAGTCAGGAAAATGTGTTTAAATCCTGCCTCAGACACATACTACCTGTGTGATCCCAGGCAAGTCACTTAACCTCTGTCTGCCTCAGTTTCTTCGTCTGTAAGGTGAGGGATAATAACAGCACCTACCTCCCAGGGTTGTTAGAAGGTTCAAATGAGATGAGTAAACTGCTTTGCAAACTTTAATATGATCTATTCATTCCAGCTAGTATTTGCTCTTTTCATAATTATTCTGTGTCTTCTTATAAATGTATTTCTGGTCTTCTCCATTACAGTGAAGCTTCTTGTGAGTAGGGATTGTACACGTATCTCCAGGCCCTAACACACAGTAGGCACTTACTAACTGAATTCTTATTGGTTAATGGATCACCATCCCTTTCTGGCTCCATATAGGAAGTGAAATGATTATATGTGCCAGCTGAAGGAACAGTGCCCAATGCCAGGCCAGCTTGATGCATCAGTCCACTGAGTGACCTGGTTCTCATCCACTGAGCCACGTCCACTGCCAGACCTGCTTCGTTGGCTGTTTTGGGTCACGGTCACAGGGCCATTCAAATCAATTCCAGCAGGTTAGGTAGATTCACTCTGGCCCATCCTCAGGGCATTTCCTTCTCTGCAGACTAACAACTCCAAGCAAGCTGAGGAGGAGTCCCCAGCTGCCTTTTCAGACGACAGCAAGCTGCACTTATAATGATGTAGATTTCTCTTCCCTGTCTGGCAAAAAAAAAAAGAAAAAAAAGAAAGAAAGAAAGAAATGAAAAAAAGAAATAAGATTTAGTGACAATGTTATGATATGCATTTTTATGAGGAAAGAAATATATTGTGAGGAACCAGCTAGTTTACTTGAAAAGATGGGGAGAAGGGGAAGGCAGAAAGGTTTATCTGGAACATTGTATTTATTTGCCATGCATATTTGATATGAGTTCATTAAATACACAATAGAAGTGTCAACATAAAGTGCTGTTTAGATCCAGCTATGAAAACAAACTGCCCTGGTATTAAAATTGGAATATACTAATCTGTGGTTAAATACAAGCCTTATTTACTATAGAGGAGAGAAATATTTTATTGACTATTGTTAAATAACCATCTACTTAGTCTAATTTAATTTGCCCTTCATTTATCGTCTGACTGATTGAACACCACGCCAGTGATGTGGGCACTTTTACGTACCATCCATCCACCACTACATGGATTTCCCCTTTCTCACTCACTGATCTTCAATGATTAGCAATTATCACTAGCCCGGGCTTAATTTGAGAGTATTTTCTCAGTTTCTTGGGAGCTTTGCCAATCCTTCACCCTGAGAGGAAGAAAAGAAGAGGAAATAGGGATCTCTTGAAGGAATGCTTGTGGTGTTAATGGAATGCATCGGCCTACACTCCCACGGCAGGAAAATGCATTCACTGGCAAAATCGATGGTTTCATAAGACAAAGTAGACCCACTGGGTTCTATTCTGGGATTCAAAATCTCCACATCGATATTTTGGATTATGAAGCACACGAGTCAGGCAGGAGTAGATGAGTGTAGAGTTTGTCTGAGCTTTGCCTTTCTGACTTTTCAAAGAGAAAAACAACCCAGGTAATAATACATAGAAGTAAAAGACTGTTATTACCTATATACCTTATGCAATATGCAATAATGATAGGCATACTGTAATTAATAGTGGCCCTTTCTTCACTAAAGACTCTCGGTGCAATACTTAGGGAAGATGATCAGGAGAACAGATGTATATTCAAAAAGTCTAAAACCCATGCTTTTGTCAAAGAAACGCTTTCTACCTTCCCTCTGAACTTATTTTCTCACAGCAGTAAAAGCCAAAGTTAAGAATACAGATGCTGCCACCAGGATGCATAAACATTTTACAAGCACAGAGAAAGCATTATGGTTCTTTGAAAGTCATTTTTGGAGTTTGGAGCTTTTTAACTAGGGTATTTTATTTTAAATATGCCTTTTCAGTGGTTACAGAAAATCACACACACACACACACACACACACACACACACACACAAAATACACACACAAAACCTTAGCTTTCTTTATCAGGCATTCCTAATTTCAGTAACTTGGTCTAGCTTTTACTTTAATGATATCTGAAGGGGGCAATCGGTACACACATCCAGGAGGGTTAGAGATATGTACAACAAGAGAATCTCAGATTCTCCTTTCGTTCTCTTTATTCAGCTATATAATTGAGAGGTTGATGGAAAAAAGGAAAACAATTTTTTTTCGATTCAATACAAAGAAGAAATAGATACAAACTCTGGATTGAGTGTTTAACATAATAACAACTGAAAGTTACATAATCCCCTAAAGTTGGCAAAAAAGCTTTTACACGCATCAACTCAAAAATACTTTGTGAGGTATATTCTATTTCCCCCATTCCGCTGCTGAGGAAACTGAGGCTGAGAGAAGTTAAGCAATTTGGCCAAGGCCATACAGATAAGTCAAGGTGGGATTCATTTATTCAATAAGCATTCAGTAAGTAGCTAAGACATGCCAGAAATGGGGCATAGGGAAAAAAAAGAGAGTTCCTGGCCCCTAAGGAGCTTATATTCCACCAGGGGAAAACATTGCATATACAGAGAGAGAAGTAGTGTGGTGAATTTAAAAGAATGCTGGATTGGGAGCCAGATGACCAGAGTTTGAATTCTACCTGAGTGACCTCACGGACCAGTGTCTCTGGGCCCATTTCCATCTCAGTAAAATGAGATTGGACAAGACAACTTCTAAGATGTTCTTTTCTGCTCTAAATCTTTGAAGTAAATACAAATATGTGCCAAGTTATGTTACCTTGGGCAGAGGAAAAGACCCAAACAATGGTGGTGGAGGAGGTGGGAAGGAGGAGTGTCAGGTGGCGACTGAGTAGAACCATGAAGGAAGCTAGATAAAGAGACCAAGGTGGAGGAACAATACTTTCCAGGTAAGATGAGGAGACTCCAAGTCCATTTCTCCTTCTACATAGTCGTGCCTCCTCTGTTCTGGTAGGAAAATGCGTTGGAATGATGTTGTTTCCTCCTTAGTTAAAATTATGTTGTGATCTCTCTTTGCTGTAGCCCCAATTCTAGCTAAGACTTTTAATAGAAGAAGAGCTGATCTGTTCCAAAGGTCAGTCAACTACAGGTGAATATTTTAGAAACATACTGGACAGGACAGATTTTGTAAAAAGTTCCCTATAGACAAACTAAAATTTCTACACTTCACCTGGTAGTATGCTAGCTTATAAAGTCATTTAGGGTACTTAGCAGTTTGTCAATAAGTCACCATGCATTTATTAAGTGCTTACTATGTGCCAGCCACTGTTCTAAGCTCTCTGGATACAAATAGAGGTTTCAAAAAATGAAACAGAACCTGCTCTCAAGGAGTTCACAGTCAAACGGGGAGAAAACATGCTAGCAATTGTACAAACCAGACAGACAGACAGAGACACAGGGAGACAGAAGGAGAGAGGGAGGTAGGAGGGAGGGAAGGAGGTGGGGGGGGAGAGAGAGAAAGGAAGGGAGAGAGGAAGGGGAAGAGGGAGAAAGGGAGGAGGAGGGGAGGGGGAGAGAGAGAGAGAAACAGAGAGAGAGAGAGAGAGAGATCGATCTCAGGATGACCTCAGAGAAAAAGACACTAAGATTAAGAAGGACTGGAAAAGAAGGGATGAATGTAAGTGAGACTCAGTGGAAGCTAAGGATGGCAGAAGATGTAGATGAGAGAAAGTGAGAGAGAGAATTCCAGTCATGAGAGATAATCAGTGAAAACAGTCAGGAGACTGTCTTGTGCAAGGAACAGTGAGAAGACCATGTCATAGCATGTGGGTGTGAATAAGGTGAAAAAGCACTGGAAGTTGGGGTGGGGGAAGGTCACCAAGGGCTTGCAAAGCCAAACAGAGGCTTTGATATTTGGTCCTGGAGGTAATAGGAACTACTGGGGGGATTCAATGAGGGGAATGGAAGGGATATGTTAAAACCTGCATTTCGGGAAGACAGCTGAGAGAAGCATAGTTCGGAGTGGGGAGAGATTTGGGGTTGGTAGACCAACCAACAGGCTAGTTCATAAGGTGAGGAGGGCCTGCACCAGATTGGTTACTATGTCAGAGGACAGAAAAGGACGCAGAAGGGGGAAATATGGGAGACTTGAGATGAAACATTTGGAAAAGTCACGGTGGTAAGTGGGATTACAAAATCAAGGTTCCATACTTTTTTGTGTATCATGTGCCCCTTTGGAAGTTCAGTAAATAATATTCTTAAATGCATAAAATAGAAAATCTATAGGGAGTGCCAAAGAAACCAATTATATTGAGACATGTAATTTAAAAAAATTACACATTTTAGGGACCCCGAATTAGAAATCCCTGATTTTATCACAAAATTTTAGAAACAAAAACAGTCTTCCACTAGGAGAACTTTCCCATTTTGCAGATGAAAAAAAAAGTAAAACCTAAGAAAGGTAAACAACTTAAGTGACCCAACTAGTCAGTGTCAGTCACAGAATACTAAGGACTAGAGGGTCCTTAGAGATCACAGAGGGGAACAGACTTTTCACTATCCCAAAGGAGAGTTTAGCATACAGCTTTATAGTCTTACTTTAGTTTCCCACACTAGTCTCAACTATGATTTTTTTTATCTGTAAAGTGTTATCTTCAGGTCACTTATAATCTTACCTTTAGTGCCTAGAAAAGTGCCTGGCACATAATAGAAGCTTGATCATTGTTGTTCAGTCCCTTTTTCAGTCATGTCCGACTCTTCCTGACCCCATTTGAGGTTTTCTTGGCAGAGAGACTGGAGCTGTTTTCCATTTCCTTTTCCAGCTCATTTTACAGATGAGGAAACTGAGGCAAACAGGGTGAAGTGACTCACCCAGCGTCACTCAGCTAGTAAGTGTCTGAGGCCAGAATTGAACTCAGTAAGCTGAGTCTTAAAAGATGCTCATTAAATAACTGATTAATCTTAACTAACAAGTTACACTAATAACTGAGACTCAAACTGTGTAGATGATGAGCTACACGTTCAGCTTTTGATTTATGCAACACTGAGCATACAAAGCATTTACACTAACAGAAAACTGGCCAAATAATAGAGAACTCTTAAATGCATTCTTTTGGGCTGAGAACATCCTGACTGTCAAAAAGCCTAAGAACCACTAGGATAGATTACTAAATTTTAAAGCGTGTTTTTTCTGCACACGCACACATATGTGCTCGTGCATTATATATTAAAAGAGAAATTTAGCTAATGTCCACAGCAGGGAAGAACAATTAGGAAATTCATGAGTTATGCTTTGGTTTAAACTGTCCTTATCAGAGTCATTACCATTGGAAAACACTAAAGTTAATTCAGCTCAATAAGTAATGCATCTAACACCTATTAGAACTGGTGGTTATGGCTACGGAGCCATTATGAGGAGCCCTTGACAAATGATGGAGAATGAGAGAGGTCCTACAGACCAGGAGAAAGATGCATTTCAGTTTTCAAAAAGGAGGAGTCCACAGGGTACAACCTGATGAACTTGACTTTGATGCCTGGCAAACTTGGAGAAATTGTTTCTAAAAAGATAGTAGCTATTCAAGGGGAGTAGTGATCACTAAAAACAGCACAGATTCCCTTTAAACAGATCATCATTGTAATAGGCAATATTTATACAGCATTTGAAAGTTTGCAAAGTACTTTGCATACATTGACTCATTTGAATCTGCCAGAGTAATCTCACTTTCCTCTTTGAGGGGTGATTAGTTAGAGATCAGAAGAATACATTAGATGCAATGTATCTAGGTTCATCAAGGTATTTGACAAAATTCTCCATATTCTGGAGAATGGGGGTAGATAATGATAAAGTTAGGGTTCAGAACCTGTTGAATAACTCAAATCCTAGAAACCATCTAGGCCAACACCCTCATTTTACAGATGCGGAAACTAGGCCTACAAACTAGATCTGTTTCAAGATCCCAGGTAGTAAGAAGCAGCATGGACCCAAGTGTTCTGACTCCAAATCGAGTGTTCTATTTCTCACACTATAGTCTTCAGGCAGAAGTTGAATGACCCTAGGTCTGGCATGTAATAATGGGGACTCCTATTTACATATGGGTCCTAGGAAGAACCACAGTATGTAAACATGTGTTATTTTCTTGTACGAAAAGAAAACTAAAAGAACTGGGCATTTAAAACTTGCTGGTGAAATTCAAGCCCACTATCACTTACTAAGGGTCCTAGTCATATATAAGTCTGGGGGGAAACAAAGTGACTTTGCCTTGTAAACTCCAGTTTACACACCCTAGATAGGGCAGAGAAGTTCTCCAAATAGTTTCTGAGCTCCTTGAGGACAGGGACAAACATATATTACTCTTCTATACCTTGGTACAGAAGGCATTCTTCTGGGCATATTACAGGTCCTCAGTTAATGACTGTAGATTGAATTAGGATGTAATGAATATTTGAATGACATCATATGTAGAAGAGTATTTTCACAGGTATGTGAATATACATGGAGACCAGAACCGTATCATAACTTTGGCACTGGAAAGTAGAATGCAAACATTTTGTAGGTGGCCAGTGTTACATCAAGTATTTTTCTGGAAATGAGAGCAAGGTCTTAAGGTCACTGATTTGGAAGAGCTGTATCTAAATCTATGTAAGAGTGAGTGAGGTTAGAAAATAATTTCATTGTGAGTAGGTATTCATGAATTGACACATAATATTTGATATTCCTTTTTCCACCCATCAAAGGGGAGCCTTTCCACATATTTGTTCTTCAGACAAAGGTCTCTTGCTTGACTGTCAACATGTCAGGTTCATATCCCGGCTTAATTTTTGCAGCTCCAAGATGACAGATGGGAGAGGAAAGACATTTGAGGATAAAGCACTCACCACTCACATTTTCACAGAATTTTTCAGAGCAATGGGGCTGGATTATTGCTACCTAAAGTGAGAGAGAACCTCTGACCTGGGAACAATGAACAAAGGGCGATTTAAGGTCTGAATTCCCTCCGTGCTTAAAATTTCTGACCTTGGTTAAAATAAGCAATTAAGAATAAATACTTTCGTAAATTTGTAAGAGTAACTAAAGGAAAGAATATATCTAGAATTCATTATATCTTTCATTTAAAATGATGATGAATAATAGATTTTAATAATAAAATATCATTCAAAATAATTATGCAATTAAATAGCTCATTACATCATGAAAAATTTTGTACATAAAACAGTGTCTATTTTTATCAAGTATGTAACTTATCAATTATAAGCCATGTACTGTTCTCTAACACATTAGAATGACTAAGCCAAGTATATTTAATAGAGGAGGTTATTATATTGTGTTTCGTATAAAATTATCTTAATGTACCATTAAAATCACACGCTTGAAGATGATGTGAATTTTTTGTCTCTACTAGCAATCACATGCAAAAATATTTGTCAAAGCTTTGTGTCTTAGACTTGCTCATCTTTACAAACCCTTATCAGCCCATTAGACTGGTGACGAGGAATAAGCTTGAATCACAAAGCATATTCAGTCCAAAAACCTGCCTTAGTGAAATATTTATGGTTGATATTTATACTAAAAATTGCATTTCCAACGACCCAATGTGGAATATGGGCAGAGATAAAAAGACCTTGGGTTGGAAAGTTTTCCCTATTCTCAGTAACAATAATAATAATAGCTAATATTTGTATAGTACTTTCTTGGCAAGTGCTTTACAATTGTTATCTCATTGGAGTCTCACAATAAATCCTGGGAGGTAAATGTTATTATCATCCCCATTTTACAGATGAAGAACCTGAGGCAAATAGCAAGTGACTTCCCCAGGGTCACACAAGTAGTAAGTATCCAAGACCAGATTAGAACTCGCCTTCCTGACTCCTGTTCCAGTGCTCTATCCACTGTGCTGTCCTCTGGCAGTGAACACCAGGAAGTCTCCTCAATGACTTAATCAAATGTAAACTTATTTGACACAAAGCAGTAGAAGATTATGTAATATATCTGAGTCAGCTCAGTCTTCTGGGAAAGAATATCCTGAATCACAAAGCCATTGATAATTGATCTTTCTATCCCTGATAGCTATCATCCTATTTACCTCCTCCCAATTGCTCCTGGCTAAATTTCTTGAGAAGGTCCTCTACCACAGATGGCTCCATTACCTTTTCTCTCATTTTCTTCTTAACCCTCTGCAATCTGACTTCCTACTTCATCATTCAACTGCAACTGTCTCTCCAAAGTTACCAACAACCTCTTAATTGTTCACCCTAATGGCCTTTCCTCAATCATCATCTTTCTTGACCTCTCTGCATCTTTTAACAAAGTCAATAGCTCTCTTCTCCCTGATAGTATCTTCTCTCCAGATGTTTACGAACCTCCTCTCTCTTGCATCTCTTCCTAAATGTCCCCTTGCTCCTTCACCATCTTGCCTAGTGGATCTTCATCCAGGTCTTGAAAGCTGACTGTGGGTATACCCCCAACACTTTGCAATCACTGTGTTTTTTGTTGCTGTTGTTGTTTTATACATTTAAAATCTTTATTCTGAAAAAGGGTCCTTAGGCTGCACCAGATTTCCAAAGAGGTCCATGATGTATGAAAGGTTAAAGTACCCCTAATTTAGAGTGTTAAATCATTGAATACAAAGTTGGGGGGATCCAATCTGTTCTGTTTGGTCCTAGAGGTCCAATGCCCCCAAGAAATGCAGATTTCAGCTCAATCTAGGGGTGTAATTTTTTCCTAACAATTAGGGTACCATTCTCTCCAATAAAATAGACTTCCTTAGGAGGTAGGGAGTTGTATTTTACCAGGGATCTTTAAGCAGAGGCTGGCAGGCCACTTACACAAATATTACAGAGGGCATTGATGCTTTAGTTTGAGATTGGACTAGATGACTTCATGGTCCCTTCCAAATCTAGTATTCTATAATTCTGTGCCTTTAAAAGTGCCATTGCCTCCTTTTCCTCCTACTCTTTATACATCTACCTTCAAGGAATTCTTATATCACCTTTAGCCTACTTAATTACAAACATTGTGATAAGGTTTCACATTACACCATAACACAACTAGGGAATAGAACATTCTAGAATATTGGGAACATTGACACTAGAAATATGGACTAATTGTTGGCATGTGTCTTCTAAATTTTAGATAGAAAATGTAATTCAGATATGTAAATTGATCTGCGTTCATATTGACATGATTACTCCCACTCACCATTCAGATCACAACCCATCCACACCCTCCCATAAGTTTTTCAAAGTGTGTTCACTCAAAAGTGAGGCCTTCCTCACTTTTTTCTGACATTATACTTATAGTTATGTATTTATCGTACTTAACTATCTACATTGATTATTTGTTCCTGCATATATGATTATAGGTCCTGTAAATAGGATACCAATGAAATATGCAAACTATCCCTTGTTTTTTGTCATGTGACCCTCAATTTTCTTTTTCACTGATCAATCTCTCTAGTGGCATCCTTTACTCTTTGTAATTCTTTGTTATGCTATAAACGGTCGTGTAAAAATAAAATGCTGCAGTTTAACAAAAATTCCAACCTTGGGCTATATCTTGTCAAGAACCATTTTTCCATGCAATAAACTGAATAAGAACTTTTTAGTGAAAGGTTAGTCTTGATCACTCTGGGGTGTGGGGTAAGGGAAAGAACAATGAAAAATAACATATTTTGCTCCTGGATTGTTGAGAAGGGAGGAAATGATTTAGTCTATCACTCTCAATTTTTCCCTGTTTTGCAAAGTGCACATTTTAAAATATGTGACTGAAGAATGGAGCCTATGATACCTACATATAAATAGTAAGTTAACACAAAGAAAATGTGGGAAAGGAAGGGCCATCCAAATGGTTAGGAGACTAAGGAAACTGACACAATCGTATCTTTCAATTTCTAGAGTTTTATAGTGGAGATTTAACTGAGAGCTGTAGCATTCCAGTTTCCAAAGCTTTTGTAGAGTAGAATGACTTTATAAATTCCTTAGAAGGACATGAAAAGTGATGTTGGCATGGTATTTTTAATGATCCTGAGCAGAGCTCACAAGAAGTCAAGAGCTCTGCAAAAGATATTTCAGAACCCCGAATACTTGGAAAAATCTCAAACTCTCATTCCTTTGATGTGAAAGATGAACTTCGGCATTACAACATTTTGCAACCAGGTGGACAGCGAGGGGGAAATGTTCAGAACTGTACTCCAATATTTCCTTCACAATCACTTCTCAATACTCTATCTACCCTCCCACCCCCACACTCCCCCCCACACACATCCTCTTCTCCCCCTTTCCCCTAATAGAAATGTGGCAGCACAGTGCAAAAATCACATTGCTTGCTTGGTCTAGCAGGAATTCATAACCTAGAGTCTTAACCTAGAATTTTTAACCATGAACTTTTAAACTATAACTGGCTTCCTTTTGTAATGCTATGTACTTAATCTTCCATATTTAACATTATTCTGGGAAAGGATCCCTAAGCTATACCAGGCTCCAGAGGGGTCCATGACACCCACAGAAAAGGTTAAGAAAACCTGGCCAATACAAATGACAGCTGAAGCATCTGTTTATATGATATTATGCATGTGAAATTTGAAATTGAGACACACCCCAGAATAATTGCACCCCTACATTTCACAGGCACCATCCCAGTGCTTGTAACATCGATAGGATCATAGGACCATAGATAAAAAGCTCTAAGGGACTTCAGAGGCCATCTACTCCAGCCATTTTCTTTTACAGATGAGGAAAATGGGATTCTCTGGTAATAAGTGTTAGCCAAGAATCAAATTTAGGTCCTATGTCCAATTTTAATGCTCCAAATTCAACACTCTTTCCACTACACCTCCTGTGTCTGTCCATTTCATGCCAATAGACGGTTGCAACAAGTGTGATCAACATTTCACATTTTGATATCTCTCCTCTCTCTTGTTCTTAACACCTGAAAGCATCAAACATACTTGGGAGGAAAAATATTCATCCCCTCCTTGAAATCTTATTAAATGCATGCTGGGTTTTAAGAAAATTTCTGTTTTCTAAATTTCAGATGAGTCTTTGACAACACAATAAATCCTACTCTATCTCATTCCATCCAATTGACTTATCCATTCAACAAATATCAAGCATCTACTACGTGCAAAATAATACACAAAGTAATACTCACAGTTTGACAATAATTGTATTAATCCCAAATGATTTTGAGTGACTCTGAGAGATTATTATGGTTGTTTGCTGGTGGTGCCAGACAAACTAGGTTGACACCCAGTGCAGAAGATGAATTATAAACTATTTTGCCATACCCTTGCCCACCGAAATTTTCATGGGAGAGGAAAATGAAGCCTCTCTGTGGCCAGTGGTCACATACTTCTCAGTAAACTCTTCCACTTCATAGTTCACCCCACCCTTGAACATTTTCAATAATCGAAATTTTGTGTAATTGCTGTAACTACCACTAAATGAAAGAAAAATTTTTCTGTGGAATCTGTGTTTTCAGTTATATTCAACAGATCAACATTCCCCAAATCCCTGAATATCTTCAAGGTGTTGTAGGCCTAAATGAAGAAGATTTGGATTGAAATTCTGTGTCCACTGCTTACCACTTGTATCACCTTGGAGAAGTCTCATAATTTCCCTGAGATTCAGTATTTCCATATATAAAAGCAGGCTAATGTTACCTTACACACCTACTTCAAAGAGAAGTAATTTAAGAATCACTGGACTACCTGAAAGTCATGACAAAAAAAAATATTCTGGATATCTGATTTCAAGAAACCATGAAAGAAAACTGCCTAGAACTATTAGAACCAGGGAACAAAGGGGAAAAAAGAAATAATTCACTGATCACCTCCTAAAAGAAACAGCAAAATGAAAAATCCCAACAATGGCACACCCAAATCTCAGGATTTCTAGGTAAAAGAGGAAAAAATACTCCAAGAAACCAAAAAGAAAGAATTCAAATATCAAGGAGACATAGTCAGAATCACACAAATATAGAAAGATAGATAGATAGATAGATAGATGAGAGAACTTGGGAGTACAATATTATGAAAGATTCTATCTAAGTCTTCATTTTGTTTTAAATAAATAGACCTACTTCTTTCAAGCAGTCTTCATATGGTATGGTCTCCAGTTCTCTCACTCTCCCAGTTGTCCTCCTCTGAATTGCCCCAACTTGTCAATATCCTTCTTAAAATTTGGCACCAGTTATGAATACTATGACCCAGATATAGTCTGCATAGTAGAATTCAGTGGGACCATCACCTCCATCGTTGGAGTTTGCATTTGACCCTGGAGGAAAGATAGAGTCACTAAAGAATATTTAGTAGGGGACCTTCAGGAAAATCACTTTGGTGTCTGTGTGGATGATGGATTTGAGTAAGAAAAGATATGCCAGAAATATCAGTTACTACTAAGGCAGTAGACCTGATGAAACTGACAACAAAGATGGCGGCTATGTTAGTGGATGGAAGGAGGTATATGGGAGACATGTTGTGGAGGCAGAAAATCAAGATTTGGCAGTTGATTGAATGTATGGGAAGCAAGAGAGGGATGATTCAAGGAGGATACTGAATTATAGGAACCATGATAAATTTCAACAGGGAATGCATGTACAGCTTGTATGTACCCAGCAGAATGTAAGTTCCTTGACAGTAGAGCCTGTTTTATTTTTGCTTCTGAATCCTCAGGACTTAGCACAGTGCCAGGTCAGGGGCTTAATAAATTGTGTTTTTTTTTTAGCTATGTGGGGTGAATGAGAGTGAGTGAAGAGTTGAAACTGATACTCAGGTTGCATAGAAATAGGTTTTTGACAAAGCAACCTATAACATTATCTGCATTTGCTTTCACAACAGCTCTCATATGTTTACATGAGAAGCAACATGGAGTAGTGGAAAAGAACTGACATTCCAGTTAAAACAGACATGGATTCAAGTACTACTTCCACAACTAACTTGCTGAATGACCCTGATCAAGTCCTTTAAAGTGCTTTAGTCAACTCTCTAAGTTACATAGAACCTGCTAATCTTCAGTGGTAGAGAATTCTCTCTCCCAATGAAATCATAGTTCAGCCCCTTTCCCTTTAAGAGGAAGATGAGTGTTAGTGGATAAGTCACTGGATTTGCAACTAGGAAAGAGAGTTTAAATTCTACCTCTGATGCTTGGTAGCTGTGTGATACTGAACAAGTCATTTAACCTCTCTGTGCCTCAGTTTCCTCCTCTAGAAAATGGGAAACTTGGACTCAGTGGTGCCTAGGGTCCTTCAGAGGTTTAAATTCTGCCAGTAAAATAGAGCTCTTTCATTTTGTCTTTGCATCCCCAGTGACTACAAAAGTGCTTTGTATTTTATAGGCGCTTAATAAATGTTTGTTGGATTGGACTGTTTTCAATAATTCCACAAACATGCGTCTATCCTAATGCTACCAATTGTAACTCATTCGTGCCTTTTTGTCGTGTGCACGTCTTTTCCGTACTCATCCATCCATCCTCATCCAAGGAACCATCGAACATGTTACATGCTTTCTTCTAGGTCTCCTTTTAAAAATATTAGAAGGGTTCCAATAGTAGGCCCTGGCTATAGTCTATTAGTATCCCACACTCATGGCCACATGATCATATACTCCACTGAATTTTTCAAATTACTGAGCAGCAAAAGGAAAGTTCAAAGCAAAGAGACCAGATTTCGGACTGAGCATATTCTTACTCTAAATTTGAATACGCTACTTGAAAATCCCAGAATGTACCTGAGAGCATTCTTCCAGTTTAGTGATCTTCCTCCTGCCGTGCTGTGAGAGGTCCACTCCCCTGCTCCACAGAATTCTAGCTGGAAAACAAGGAGGGAGTGAAAGCCAGGGACAGGCTCTGAGCTGCCCGAATTGATCTAAACTCATTTTGTCCTGACACGCAGAGTAGGGAGGGGGAGTAGTGGGCCCAGGATTGAAGGGCTGCAGCTGAGGAGAGGAAACCAGGGCAACCCCCTCACACACTAGGCCTGCCTCGAGCATTTTGACTGCAATGTGTTTTTCATTTTTTCTTCCCACAAAGCAGAGTTTGGGGGATGGGGTAGGGGGTTGGGAGAAAGAGTTGGATATTTCATCTGCATTCCCCTTCTTTTCCCCCTCCAGTCAAGGGAATTAGAAATGGTGCTAAGAGGAAATTCAAACCAGAGTCTTAACCCTCCTGTTAAATATCTTATCTTCCCCAGCTCTGCATACCTTGTACCATCAATGTCACGATCTGATAAAGGCATCATTCTACCCAGCAGTAATAGTGCTGCAGGTGACTGATAATAATTAATAGATCTCTTCAATTACAGCCTCTGACAACATTACTGATAGGCATGTCATGGGTAACGTTACCTAACAAAAGATATGTTGAAAGTATTTTGTTATATGACTACTCCATCATTTATATTTCCTGAATCAGCTTCCTCGCATTCACATCTTAGCAACTGTCTCGTTTGGCATTTGCAAAGGTCCAGCCATACCTCTAGGTCCGCATTTTCAAAGAACAAGGCTGGATTTGCCCAAGCAGAGCCTGCTTTCAGATTTTCTAGGGAAGACGGATTTGACTAAAGCACAAATAATATCTAACCAGGCATGCAAATGTTAAAGTCTTTTTCAGTGTAGCCTGGGAAAGAGGAGACTTGCATCTGAATCCATATTTTTTGTTGTTGTCACAAGGAAAAGCCAACCCTTTCCTTTCTTCATTGTTTTTTTTTTTTAAATTTAGCTCTTCATGTTCATTTGGCTGTCTCAAGGGGAAACTCGGGCATTGCTGTTTATTTTCTAAACTAATCCAATTATAATTATTTCTATACTTAAGGATGATCTGCAAATGTTTTAAATCAGGTCTTGTTCCCAATGGTCCAACTTATATAATACCATTGTATTCATGCTAACGGATGGGATAAAAACATAGTTACACGCTCATGGATCCACTGATAACAAAAAAGAAACATGGTTACACACTCATGTATCCAGAAAGCATTCAGAGATCAAAGCACTCACTCTTAAGTCAGAGGCAAGCATGGTATTCTAGAACAGGTATTGGCCTGAGGTGACAGGACCTGGGTTCAAATCCTGATTCTGACATTTATTGCTTTGTAACCTTAAACAAAGTCAATCAACTGTTCTGAGTTCATCTCTTCAACTGTAAAATGAAGGCAATGGATGAGATCATTTCAAGAGCGGCCTATATCAAAAGCTGTGATCCTAGAACTTTTTTAGTTGAACATAAATGCATCAGAATGCATAGAGCGCTGGACTCAGAGTCAAGAAGATCTGAGTTCAAATTCTCCCTCTGCTAATTACTAACTGTGACAGTATGGAAGAGCCTCAGTTTCTTCATCTGTAAAACACCTCTAATCCCTACTTCACAGGGTTATTGTGAGGCTCAAATAAGATAATGCATGTAAAAAAATTTGAAAGCTTTAAAGTGTTATAGAAATATCAATAGTTATTATAGGCATTAGCAACATGATTATTAATATAGTTATTAAGCTCCTTAAGGGCAGGGACCATGACTTGTCCAAACTTTGTATCTTCTCCTGTGATTTGCTGTTAGAAAAAAAAAATCCGATGAATGAATGGATCAGTGAATGATGACCATTTTTTTGGCTATGTCTACAAAATCAAACCAAATAATATAATTCTGGTGTAAAGTATCCTCTTCAGTGTTTGAGCTACATCGATGCATCTGCGCTCTTATCCATGTGGGTTTCTCCTTCCGAAGATGTGGATCACATTCCTTCTCCCCCCTTGTCACTCTTGTCCCTGACTTTCCTTAAAACTTCCCAAAAGATCCATTTCACAGATACTTCATGGATACCAGGAGAGCATGTAGACTATCCATCAGTTACATCTTGTTCTCATATCGTGACTAATATATCTCTTCCAATCTCAAATACTCTGATAATAACTTTCCTTCAACTTCTCTTCTGTCATGTTTTTACTTCTTATGAGTCTCCAAGTTATCTGTTATCTGGTCTCCAAGTTATGCTGTTTAAAGAGACCAGTCAAACAAACCAGACAATTAATTGTCCACTCTCCAGTTCCCTTTTACCTTGTCTTTAGGCTTCAAACAAAGAAGTGCCCAGGATTTAAAAGTGAATAAAAAAGACCACAAAGCTGGCAACTTTATGTGACAGCTAAAGCTTGTTCACAACTTTTGTTTCTCCTGTTCCTCACACAAATTCATCTCGGACCAGAAATCCAGCCCCAAAAGATGTTAGAGGCATTTTGACCTGCCATTTTCTCATTAGTAGTAGTATTAGCATAGGATTGTAGCTCAAGAGCTGTGAAATATCTAAAAGGCCATCTAGTCGGAGCTCACTCTCATTGTATAGATGAGAAAAATGAGTTCTAGCAAGGTTACATGACTTGCCCAAGGTCACACAGGTAGTAAGTATCATGGGTGGGATTTAACTCAGATCTTCTGCCCCCAAGGCAACAAGTCTAATCAACTATAATTTATTAAGTGCCTAGTATGTGTTAGATAGGGCTAAGCATTGGAGATACAAAGAAAGGGGGAAAAAAAGAAAAAAAAACAAGTCCCTATTCACAAGAGACATTTCTCTTTCTATTGTTCTTCATGCGATTTATATACCGTCATAGAGGCTCCCCATTGGAACTGAAAAGTCTTGATCTTACTAGGAGCTCAGAAGTGGAAGGAAACATGTTGAATTACTCCGGGGTGTTCACAACATGTTTAGAAAGGCACATGGGGGAGAGTTTGGAGTGACTCATACACTAGTCTCTACTAGCATAACACTCTTCAGGAGACCATAGTTTTAAAATATTATATAGAGGAATATGTGCACAAGGCTTATATTGCTTCTGGGCCCCTTTGTGAGATGGCATAAACAGTATTATTTCTAGTAATGTTGTATTTGAGCTCATGCTGTTTTCACATTTCTCCCCCTACCCCCCACCCCACTGTGTTCAAGCAGATTTTGTGGCTTCCTATAGAAACTGCTCTTTTCGGCATTTAAACCCCTTCACAATCTGGCTCCTATCTATCTGCCCACATTAGTCTCAATAATGTGCTCTACGTTCCTGCCAAATTGGTCTGCTTGTTCTGCCATGCATATGACTCTCACCTCCATGTCCCCCATGCCTGGAATGTTCCCACTTCTCACATCTGCCTCTTGGAATCTCTTGGTTTTTTCAAGCATCCATTCAACAAGCACCTTGTATAAATGTGGATTTTATCTCCCTCCTCTCACCCAGTAGATGATATCTCCCTTGAGATTGCTTATAATTTGTATTTACTGCTCTGTTTTCATGTTGGACCATGCCCTGCCCCACCCCCAGAAGAATATAAGCCTCTTAAGGGTAACAATTATTTGTTTTTGTACACCATATATTGGGCATATAAATACTATAGGATCTCCCTCATTAGACTGCAAGTTTATAGAGGTCAGGCACTGAGGGTTTTTTTTTCCATTTCTTATATCCCTGGTGCTTACCAGAGTTCCTGACACATAGTAGGTACATAATAAATGCTTGTTGACTGACTAACTCTTGCGTGCATTCCTAGCACTATAGGCACATCATTGTTATTGTTGTTGTTGTTAAATTAAGCTAAATTAAATGTCATATACTCCATTTAAGTACTCAGCAATATATTATT
The DNA here is from genome assembly GCF_011100635.1 of Trichosurus vulpecula. Taxonomy (NCBI): domain Eukaryota; kingdom Metazoa; phylum Chordata; class Mammalia; order Diprotodontia; family Phalangeridae; genus Trichosurus; species Trichosurus vulpecula. Next base: position 49,011,063 of record NC_050576.1, read on the forward strand.
CCCACTTATGATGTAGATCAAAATAACCCACTCATGTTGTATCAATAAGGCAAGTGTCACAATATTGATGATGACCATGAACATGCCTGTATAGTTCGGTATCGCAGAATATAAGAGACTCTCTATATAGAAGGCAGAAGTAAGACATTTATTCAGACACCAGAGGATCAAATCCCAAAACTAATAACTCCAATTCAACATAGCAGCAATTATATCCCAAAACAAGTAAGACCACTTTATTATAACAGCAAAGAACTTAAAACACAATATCACAGCAGGGAGCCAAGCCATCCCATAACCTTCCCCTGTGCTGGGGCCTTTCCCTTAAATACTCACTCCAAATCCTAGCTGCCTACTTGCTTATGTGGGGATGGGAAGAAGGAGAGGGAGAGGGAGAGGGGAGGAGAGGAGAGAGAGCTTAACTGCTACCCTCAGAGTATTTAAACCCTTTTTAGAGCCCAAGGGCTTCACAACTCTTGTGACCTAATTAGCAAAAGGGTGTAGGCCTTCCTACAAACAAGCCTCCCCTAATCAAGCTTCCCTTAACTAGCTCCACCTAAGACCTATTCACTGGATTAATGAGCATAGAAGATCTTTAATCACATTAACACCACACCTGTCTACACATCAAGGAAACTTATCTATTTCCTGACAAGTTCAGGACAATAGGTCCTTCTTTGAAACAGATTGTCATTGACAGATGTGGGCTACAGGCTACCCATTCACAATCTTTCCAGCTCATCACACAGTCACCTCATCTTCTTTGTTGGTCACACACTTCTCTCATGGTCTCTCTTATTCAGCTTCTCTTGTGTAATTCCAAGCTTCCATTTTATAAAAGTATTAGTAATAACATCTTGATGATTTAAAACATGAAATACTTTTATAGACATTATCTCATTTGATCATCATAAGTACCTTATGAACGGAACCAAAGAAGTCTTTATTTTCACTCTGCAACAGCAACTCAGAGAGGTTATCATATTCACCAAAGTCACACAGTTTTAAGTGATGATAGAGTCTGGATTATAAACCAAGTCTTCCAGCACTAAGTCCAAAACTCATCTGCTCCATTGCCTCAGACAAGGCAATTCCCCTTTATGAACTTCAATTTCCTCTTCTATAAAAATAAAGCAATTGGATTAGATGACCCTAACGGCCCTTTCAAGACTGAATAATCTCTGAGCTCACACACTGCATTTCTTTTTTTTCCAGATTCTCAGTATCTGTTAGGGCAGCTAGGTGACGCAGCGAATAGAATGGAGGGCCTGGAGTTGGAAAGTATCATCTTTGTGAGTTCAAATCCAGACAATACGGAAAGCAAAAGCATCCAAGAATTCGCCTGCCTGAGTTAGTTGAGTCTCTAGGGCTCACTATATAAACACATAGAGCAAACAATCTATAGAAAGCCTTCCCTCTATGGAAAAAGGGGAAGACAAGGACAAGACTTGCTCAGGTTGAGGAAGCCTGGTTGGGTTTGAGTTTGCCCGGATGAAGGGAATTTGTTGTTATTATTCACTTGTTTCAATTTTGTTGGATTCTTCATGTCCCCATTCAGGGTTTTCTTGTCAGAGATTCTGGAATTGTTTGCCATTTTCCTCCTCCAGATCATTTTACAAATGAGGAAACTGAGGCAGACAGGGTGAAGTGACTTGTCCAGGGTCATTCAGCTAGTAAATGTCTAAGGTCAGATTTGAACTCAGGAAAATGAGTTTTTCTGACTCTAGGACCGATACTCTATCCACTGAACCACCCAGCTGCCCCACACTAGTACCCACATTAAATCACTGAAGTATCTTGGGACTCACTTACTCAGCATATTCATGTGTCTATATGATACTGCACATATGTACATGATAGATACAGATTTCAGGGGACTAGAACTAGTTCACTAATACAGGGAATCCTAATGTGGTTACTCCCTCCACTCAAACAGATAAACAAGTGGCACACAAGCTATTATAGCTCCTGAAAGGCTGTGACTGCAATGCATGTGCAAGCTCAAAGTTCCTCCAGTGCTAGGTTCCTAAACAAAATGAGCCCTCGGGTTCCCCCCCCACAACAATTGTGTCCTCTAACAGACTAGAAAAGTTCCTTTGGGATGCTGGTAATTATGAGGTTGATTCTTTGCAGTCCAAAAGGTCCTGTAGCTTCTGGTCTGTCTCAGAGCCATGACTGTGGAGAAGAGATTGCCTTGCCATCCAAGAACCACTCTAGTCAGAGGAAGGGTGTGATCATGTCCTCTGATTCTGCTTAAGGCAAGGGAACAGGGATCCAGACCCTGGGAATGTGATCCTATCAGAAAGAGAATGGATACTAAGAAGCTGATAAGCCAAGGATCAAGGCAACTGGAGCCAGCAAGTATGAAGAGTGAGAATTTGCTTGGTGGAAAGCCAACATGAAACTGGGCAGGCAGGCAGTGCCAGATAAGCAATCATAGCTAAGACAAATTACCTCTGACTTCCAAGCCTGTCCATACAGAGTCTTTTCTTTGACCCACTGGCATAATGCGGTTATCACATCCTATTCGGCATCTTAAAGAGCCAATACATGTGCCACCATTTCCTAGACAAACCCTGGACCAAAGTGGGTTCCCTCATATGTACCTGTGCCAGTCTCATGCCAGTCTCTCTCATTTCAATATCATTATTACATTCATAATAATAACTTTTTAATTTATATTCTATTTATCCAATAAGTAATTTTTGTATATACAGTAATAAATAAGAGTAACTCATATCTACATACTGTTTTTCAAGATTTACAAGATACTTTGCCCACAACAACCCAGTGAAGTACACATATTATTCCAATGCTGCAGATTCAGGTAATTGAAGCTTGGGGAAATTTAAGTGATGTCCAAGGTCACAAAGACAAAAGAGCCAGAATGAAGTCTCAAAATCAGGCCCATTCCAATCCACTTTTGACCCTGAGAATTTGTTATCTCTTCATGAATATGGACTGTCCCCACCTTGCAGTCCAGTTGGTCAGTTAGTCAGTCAGTCAACAAGCATTTATTAATGCCTTACTATGTTCCAGGCACTGGCCTAAGTGATGGGGGAGAGACAAAGAAAAGTAAACATATAATATCTGCCTTCGAGGAGCTCCCATTCTAATGGGGGAGGAAACATGCAAACAACTATAAACTTACAAGACAGCAGACATTGTTCAGAGATGTCCAACTCTTTATGGACCATACTGTCCATGGGGTTTTCTTGGCAAAAATACTTGAGGGGTTTGCTATTTCTTTCTCCAATGGATGAAGGCAAACAGAGGTTACATGACTTACCCAGGGCCACACAGTTAGTATCAGAAGCCAGATCTGAACTTAGGTTTTCCTGACTCCAGGCCCAGCTTTCTATCCACTGAGCCACAAAATACATGGAAGGTTATCACAGAGGCAAAGCACTAGCAGCTGAGAAGACCAGAAAAGGTTTCCTACAGAAAGTGGGGTTTGAGCTGAGCCTTGAAGAACAACAGAAAAGTTAGAACATGGAGGAAAGGATGGAGGGCTTTTCAGGCATGGTGGAGAGGCAGCGAATAAGAAGGAGTGGAGATGAAAAATGGAGTACACATTCCAGGGACAGTAAGGAGGCCAGTGTTGTTGGATTGTAAGGTACAGGAGGGAGAATAAAGCATAAGACCAGAAAGAAAGGAAGCAGGAGGTTGTTAAAGGCTTTCTGTGCCAAAACAGAACATTGTGTGTTTGACTCTGGAGGTAATAGGGAGCCACAGGACTTAATGAGCAGGGGAGTGACAAGGTCATACTTGAGTGGCATTACTCTAGATTGCTTGTTTTCTAACACAGATCAGGTTGCCCATCTACAGGTATTTTCTGTCTTTTCCTCAGGGTCCTGCAATGACAAAGAATGCCTCCTAACTCTCAGAGAATCCTGAAACAGTTGTTGTCTGTGGTCCACTAAATCTTCTGAGGGAGATTTGCCAAAGACTATGCCCACCCATTTTTCTTTAAACTGGAAGGAGGCCAGGAACAGGAGGGATGAGGAAGATGGGGTAGGAGAGCTGGGCAATTTGGATCCAAATCTGTATTAATACTTGTTATAGCACTTTAACATATGGGCAGGCCCAGGATTTCACTGGTTCCTTCTGCTGACACAGATCACAATTCCTTCATTTTAGGAATTTCTCCAGTCAAAAAATTCATCACCTTCCTGGCCAGCGTTCCAGCGAGCCCCTCTGTATCGAGTCCAGCTTGACTTTGGACAACAGCAATATAGTCTATCAGAGGGCTGATATTCAAAGCCTTTCAAATGCCGGGAGATCCACTAAGGTGGCGGTCAAGAATGAAGAGGCAGCCAGCATAGCCTAAAGGAAGGTATATGGGCCACTAGAGTCAGAGGAGCAGGGTTCAAATCCCAGCTCTGCTACTTGACTACCAATGAGACCTGGAATAATTAACTCACTTCCCTTGTCCTGGGCTCAGCTTGCCCTTTGTAAAATGAGGCAAATGGTCTCAGTGATGTTTGAGGTCCCTTTCAACTCTTCCTTATGATCCTACAGGCCAGGGTGCCCAGCACAGCTGGTGTCATAATGATGCTTCATTTAGCTAATCCAACCTTGCTGAAAATTAATTGTCTAGACACATGGAATTTCCACATGTAGATACATAGTGATAGAGATGTCATAAATCTAAAACATATATGTGTGTATATACCTAGATATACAGATATGTATGTCTGCATGCATAATACACATACATATATACATAGACGTACATACATATATAGAAAGTATAGCATATGGACTATTTACCTATTTACCAGACACCTGTCTCCATATACATATGTGTGTACGTATACATATATGCATATATGTTTACATGGAAACAGCTATCTGGCTTAGTGGTCAGAATACTAGAGTCAGAAAGACCTGAGTTCAAATCAGACACTTACTAGCAGTGAGAGCCTAGGTAAATAACTTAACCTCTGCTTGCCTTAATCCATTGAAGAAGGAAACGGCAAACCAGTCCAGTATCCTTGTCAAGAAAACCCCATGGACAATATTGGCATGACATGATATGAATATATATGTACACATACACACACATATATATACATACATGTGTGTATATGCTTATTTGTATGAACATTTGTGTGTGTACACACACACATATATTGCTAGAATTTTCTCCACCTCTACCTCTTTTTCAATACTCTAAGGATCTGTCACTTTGTTGTTGGTATAGATGCCTTCTCCACCTACAAAGACCCTTCTAGTTGAAGCTGCTAGGCGCCATCATGAATAGAGCCCTGGCCTTAAGCTGGGAAGACCTGCATTCAAATTGACTTTGTCTGCCTATTAGAGGTGTGATTCTTGGAAAGTTATTTAATCCTTGTCAGCCTTAGTTTCCTCATCTATAAATGGTGATAATAAAACTTACCAGTTTGTTCTGAAGAGCAAATAAGACTGTGTGTGTATATACGTGCAAAAAAAGTGTGTTTACACATATCATATATATATATATATATATATGTATGCATAAAGATTTGCAAAACACTTCATATACAGGATTAATTATTTCTGTTATATTATTTGTCATATTATAACATCATAATTAATATGTATATGAAGCATTTTATAAACCTTTAAGCGCTATCATAATGTTAGCAATCTCTTGCCAAACATTTATTAAATGCCTGCTATGTGCCGGGCGCTATGCCAGATGCTGAAGAAACAAAGACAGAAGTTAAACATTCCTTGCCTTCAAGGAACTTGGTAGATCACCTTGGAGAGTTGCAGTAACTAAAAACATTCATGCCACTACATCTAGCGTGGATGTGAGCCTTTCCTTAATTGAGCTGGTCTTTAGAAGCCAGGTATTATTGTGTCTCTAGAATCCACAGAATGCCTCAGAGGGTATTTCTCTTGTGGAGGAGACTAGGAAGTTGGCTCTCAGGAGCTAGGATGGCAGAGAGTGCAAAAGCTTTGGAGAGACTGGAGCACGTATGGACATTCTGGAACTGACCTTGGTTTTCTAACCCAGTGTTGAAGACAGGGTTCACTTCTTGGCCTGGAAGCATTCAAAAAGTCCTGTCAGCTTCTCTTTGCTTCTTTTATTTCAGGGTGGGGAGTGTCTCAGCGACTCCTTTATGGTGAGAGATCATGATGTCAGAGGGCAGAGCTTAGGGGCCTTCTCCCCTCTGAGTCCATTTGGCCCAACCCTTGGCTTTGTCTGTTCTTTCCTGTTCTAGATGAAAGACACCCACTCTGTGAGTTTCTAAAGGTGTGTTGGCAACCCAGCAGTCTAGAATCCTTGATCCTAACTGGAGCAAGAAAAACTTTCTTGAGTAACCTTTTAGACTCAAACCAAAAAAAGGGGAGACAAGGATTCATCTGGCAGCCATGCCTATCTGGAGCCCAATGACATGGGAGACCTGGGCTAAATTACAAGCTTACTTCCCTTCCCCTAGAACAAAGGAAAGAGTGTGCCACCAAGGTGTTGGGGCTAAATACTATATATTTCTTGTATAGATTGTATATTAATCTTGTTATATCTTTGAAATAAATATCCTTTGGTAAAAGCTTATCAATATTAAGTGGCTACATAGAAGTGGCATGCTAGTAACCAGCACCTCACAATGGGATGAATGCAGGTGGTGGGAGCTTGAGCCAATGGTACTAAAGTAGTAAGAGTACCCTAGGACTCTTAGGGACAGATAAAGCAGACTGGCTCTGACAGAGAGAGTCAGAGCATACTTCTTACACAAGCACAGTGTCTGTCTCTGGGCCTGTTTTCAAAGCATTTCCAGCTACGTAGGACTTAACCAGAGGTTAAATATCCTTTGAGAAACCAGCACTCACCTTGACATCATTACAAGCCACCGAGAAGGACTTCAGTAGGGGGACTATTACCTAGAGAACAAATAATAGCAAAGATAAGTTAACTTGGCTTGATTGATGACTCAGGGTCTTAGTAAGGAAAAATTTACTAGTATATTGCAATTGACTTCTGTGGCTACCATTTTCTCTCTCTGTCCTCTGTGAATTGTAGGTTCTCAGTTGCAATGTTTACCGACATTATCCCTACTTCTAATAATAGCTCCCTTTCCCTAACACCTGTATGGCAATTAAAGCCCCCTTCAATCTGACTTCAATGTCTCTTTCCAGACTAATGACAACACATCCCCACCCTGTCCTTATACACTCAATGTCCAACCAGATTAGCCTGTTTGATCTACTTACAAAAGATTCCATCTCTTTCTTCTTTTATGCAGGCTGTCCACCTTGCTGGGAATACTCACTATCTTCTCCTCAACCTCTTGGGATCCCTACCTTCGAACAACTCAAATGCCACCCCCTACAAGAGGCCTCTCTCTCTGGTAAGAGTTGTTAATGTTCTCCCAAGAAGTTGCTTCATATTTCTTTTTGTATGTTGTGTACTCACTTCTCTGGGTGCATGGTATTTTCTCCCAGCAGAATGTGAACTCTTTGTGGGTAGAGACAGTTTGTTGTTGTTGTTTTTTGGACTTTGTATTTCCAGAGCCCAGGACAGGCATACTATAGGAGGTTAGTAATTGCATAGTGAATTGTAAATTGAGTCCCTCCCTTTGCCCCCTCCCATTTGCTGCTTACAACTTACAGAGATCTGAGAAACTAGATCACCAAGCTTGTTAAGAATTGAATATTCAACATAAGTCAATGAGACCAAATTAGGACCCTTAGTGATGGATTAGTGCATGGGCTTTGTGACAGCTACAGCAGTTGCCCCAAACTTTTCTCTTTTTTGGCTTGCTTGCAGTTTGGGGGTTATTTTCTGGAAGTTCTAGCTTGCTGAAAGACCAACTTTAAAACCAGTTCAATGTGACTCTAAAATGAAAACCACTGTGAAGCCCGGAGGCCAGGGGATGTCCAATAACCCATGGTAGCTCACTTTAAATTTGTGTTCGCTAGTGACTTCTCACACCCTGGCACTGGCTCAGGGTTGTAGCAATAAAAGAAAGCACTTAAGTCTGCCCCCAAAGGTTATCTCTGAGCTATTCCGTCTGGAAAACCCTTGACCTCCCGCTGAAGCTCTCACAGACTCTTAAATCTCTTCTCGGCAAGCCATCCCAGCCTCTGTCTCCTGCATCCCATCTCTTCCTCACCAAAGTGTCTGCGGGCACATTGATCTTGCCTCATCTTCCCACTTTCACAGCTGTCTGCATTATCACCTGAAATGGTCCTTCCTCTTGGCCCAAAGCAATAGGATGCGGCAGAAGCTTTTCAGTGCCAGTATCTCGGAAAGCAAGACTACATTTCTCATTGTAGGGTCTGCTTTTTGGACAGTTTAAATCTCGTTCATATCATGGTCTCTGGTAAACGCTGTAGGATATTTCGGGTTTTTGTTTTTTACTTTTTGTCTTGTTACCCATAGTCATGACAATGGCTATAAACTGAATTCTATAACAATTACTGCAAAATAAACAATTAGTTGCCCATGAATTGAGTTGAATTTTCCAATTAACACATTATATTATTGTAAGCAAAACACTTGGAGATTTTCCTCCCCTGTACCATTATTTTAACTGCATATTTTACTTGCCCACTGGGGTTAAAATTTAAAGGATCTGATTTAAGAGAAAAAAGACCTAATTGGATGGTGACATACCTCAAACTTTCTTTTTGAAGCCCAAGATTAGATTAGTAAATCCAACACAATAGACAAGACTTTATGGTTAACTCTGTGAATCTGTGCCACATGAGAATAATCTAAGTATTTTTAAGATGACTGAAATCAAGGGGAAGTTTTTGTGGTTGGTAATGGGCCAAGTGAAGGAGGCAAAGATTCTAGTCTCCAAATTGGGTCAGTCTGTCAGCCTCAACTCTTTCACATATGCACAAGATACATACCTCATAGAAATACAGAGGGAAATGTCATGCAAACAAACATTCTGCGTACTCACCATGTGCACAAGCACATACCATACAGCCATGTGACATCCACACACAAACAATATGACGAAAACTATACACAGAGATGTATATCATAGACAAAAATACACATCTACATGATACCATGCACAAGATTCCATATCAAATAAATACTCAACAAACACACAAGCATAAATACCATGCAGCTATACTGATACCATAATGAGCTATATGCTATATACGTAGTACACACATTATAAAAATACAGATATATATATATATATATATATATATATATATATATATATATTCTGCACCCAAAGCGATATAACATATGCTTCTACATCATACACGCAGATATACTACTACTAATACCAATAGCTAACAATTATGTAGCACTATGTTCCAGGCAATATACTGAGCATGTTACGATTATCATTTCATTTGATCCCCACCTAGGAGGTAAGTGTTACTATCACCACCATTGTACAGATGAGGAAACTGAGGCAAATAGATGTTAAATAACTTGCCCACACAGCTAGTTGCACAAGATACAAAACGCACATACACTCAAGGTTCATACATCTATGTGCCACACATATCCTGCCACCAAAGAATACCCTCAAATACACACAAGGATAGATGCCACATACATATATGCACACACAAGAAGGACTGGACTGGAGAGCAGGTGATCTCCCATCACGTTTTATCTCTGCCCCTAACTGTATATGTGTGTCCTTTCAATCATCTTTCAGTTCTATCCAACAATTCGTGACTTCATTTGGTATTTTATTGGCAAAGATACCAGAATAGTTTGCTATTTCCTTCTCCAGCTCATTTTATAGATGAGGAAACAGGTGAGCAGGGCTAAGAGGCTTGCCCAGGATCACACAGCTATGAAATGTCTGAGGTCAGATGAGTCTTTCTGACTGTAAGACAGCAGTCTATCCACTACACTCCTATCTACTACCTAGCTGCCCCTTGTATATGTACATATCCATATATATGTCATCTGTGTTCATGCAGTATATTTTTGTGTGTATTTATCTCTGGTTTTCCATAATATGTGTCCATTCAGTGTAGACGTATGATACATACCTGTGTTTATGGTTATACGGTGTGTTATTTGCATATTTGTTTGATTGTGGGCATCCACTGCATACACTTTCACACAAACACACCCACACATTTTCACTGTCTTCACTGCACTCTCCTGCCCTCTGTTCGTCTTCTTGCACCAGCTTCCTTCCCTGTTTGTTTGTTTAATGCTGGCAGATCTTCCTGGATGATCTCTTCACAGTAGCATATTGACAAGGTTAGCCGATTGATCCTAATACTCCCTGATTATCTCCACACAGGCAGCAGACACAGATGCTGGGAGGCTACAGCTCTCTGCCAACATCCTTTACCCAATCAACTGGGACACTTCAGGGTCTGTACTCCTGCCCTCTATTTCACAGGAATTAACCCTTTGCAAAATAGAAACAGCTGTGCTCCGGTGACTGGCCAGCAAAAACTGCAGACTCCTCCATCCAACTGGTGATATATTAGAAGTCAATTCAACTCAGTTCAACAAGAATCCACATGCCTACTATGTGCCAAATACTGTGCTAGGTGCAGGGAATACAAAGACAAAAACAAATAATCCCCATTCCCCAAGATCTTACATTCTACTGGAGGCACATGGATAAATACAAAATTTAGACAAAGTAATGGGTGGAGGTGGGGGAGGGCAATTTATGGGATTAATAACTGCTGAAATCAGGGAAGTTATCTACCAAGGGATGGCACCACTTGAGTTGAGCTTAGAATCCCTAAGCTATTTAAGGATTCCAACAGACAGGGATGAAGAATAACAGCATTGTGAGCATGGGGGATAGACCATGCAAGGACATAGAAAGATAGAGGATGGAATTTTATGAATAAGAAACTGCAAGTAGGTCAGTTAGCCAGAAGGAAGAGTACATGGGAAGGAGAAGGGAGTGGCGTGTAATCATCCTGGAAACATTCTTAAGCTTTTCTTAAGTAGTAATATCCTTGGCCTTCACTCTCGTTAGCTCAAAGCCTATAATCATGCATTATGGTACTAGAAGGGACCTTGGGAGACTGTCCAGTTCAATTCTTTCTTTTTTACCAATGGGGAAACCACAGACAAGAATGGGAAAGATATTTACCCATGGCCACACAGGCAGTTAGTGGCAGAACTAAAGCTCCCAACTGTTGTTCCCTTGACTTCTCATTCAGCCGATGCCGCTCAAGTCTGCTTGCATGAAAGCCTGTGTCCATTTACCACGTAGGTATCTTGGTGGAGACTTCCTTTGCACAAGCACGAACGTCAGTAACTTGACTCTTATGTATTATCTCTTTTATTAGGCAGCCAAATGGCAGCTACTTGAGTGAATGAATTCTGTGTCTCATTTTCTAAAATGATTGTTATCTCTCTTTTATTATTCTAGGATGGATGTCCTTTCACACTCATGTTGCTTTGGCGTGATACATTCATGCTGGTTTATGAAAAAATCCATACTTCAGACTAGACAATTATATAATCTTGATATAACCAGAGTGTCAGCCCATGTAATGAATGTGTTAATAAAGTGCACAGAGTGATTTCTCTGCCTTCCTACTTACCGTAGATCATATTCGTTTCTGTGCCACAAGCACATACAATACAATAATTATTATTACATTTTCTCTTCTGTTGTCAAAATTTATTGAAGGCTCACACAACTATGGATGGGCAAAGCTCAGAAAGGCTTGAATACAGAATCTCTTTGGCCCCCAAACCTCACTAAAGTGGAATTTTCTCAAAAAAAGAAAGCTTTAGAGATCTTTAATCTCCATTAAGATAGGGTTTCTATGCTGCTACTCTTTCTCACCTTCCACTGCCACATCTGCTGATGATCACAGCTCCAGAGACGAGGTGTAAGAGAATATAAAAGCTGAAACTACCTTTTCTTCATATCCGTAGAGTCTTAAATCAGGCTTCAAACAGTCTACCAGCTGGCCCATCACTAGCTCCTTGTGTTTAATCTCCCAGAAGAATTCAATGCTTCAGCCAGACCATCTTGGACCTGGCTACAATCCCACCCTTTGCAAAGTCTATTTCTCATGCCTGGAACACCTTCTTTTTCACATCTTCCCCGTAATTTCTATTCTTTGATTTGGGATCCAGACTAAACTCCAAGAAGCACGGCATTTTCAGAGCTGGATGGAATCCCACTGGCCATCTAGTATAAAACATAACTAAATCAGAACTACAATTTCTTCTCTAGTATACCAAACATATGTCTATACAATAAGAGAGACCTCCAGTGAGAGACCTCTCCTTTCAATATAGGAGAGTTCCATTTTCCTTATGTGAAGCTTATTTTTTTTCCTTTGCTACTTATACCCCTTGCCCTTAGGTCTGCTCTTTGGAATCAAGCAGAGTAAGTCAAAACCACAGAATAGTTCTTTAAATATTTGAAGACAATTATCTTGTCCCCCTACCTTATATTGATAGACTAATTCGATGGGCTGCCCAGTCAACCACTGATCATGAGCTAAGCAGCATTCAGTCTTGGGTCACTTTGTTTTTCCTGTGTGGTTAGCAAAGCTGAAGCCTTTTGAGTACCCATAACCTTCAAAATGTATGCTAAGGTTTCATCAATTAAGTAGTGTCATTCATTTATAGGAATACACAGAGAACCTCAGCATCTAGAGTGAATTCTTTCTGTCTGCATGATATGTAAGACATCCTCCATGATAATGATGAATGCTATATAAACACATATGAATATGCAAACATTTGTCTATTTTATACTTCATTTGAAGGTAATACTCTACAATAAAAAAGGATCATTGAATATGAGTGTCTCTGTGGATGTGGACAATTTGTCAAATCTTCCATGTGATAACCCTTCAAATACTCAAATACATCTATCATTCCCTGCCCCACCCCATGTTATTCTTTTCTTTGAACTAAATATGCCTAGTTTCTTCAAATAGTCCTTAGGGATCATGGACCCAAAGTTCTTCATCATGTTATTTGCCCCTTTCTGGGGCAAATCTCATCAATGTCCTTCTTAAACTAACTTAGAACTGAACACAGTACTTTGCATGAAGACTTATGGAGCTAATTACATTAGGACTATTGTTCCCCCTTCCTGGAAACGATGCCTGTCTTAATGTAACCCAAGTTCACATTAGCTTTTCCGACTTACTGTAAGGTGGCACGGTGGAAAGAGTGCTAGGCTGAAGTCAGGAAGATAAGAGTCTTCCCGAATTCAAATCTGGCCTCAGATATTTACTAGCTGTGTGACCCTAGGCAACTCATTTAATTCTGTTTGCCTTAGTTTTCTCATCTGTAAAATGAGCTACAGAAGAAAATGGCAAGCAACTCCAGTATCTTTGCCCCTCCCTCAAAAAAACCCAACGGAGTCACAAAGAATCAGACGCAATTGAAATGACACTACTAACTCAATTTGACCTTATAATCCTATAAACCGTACAGATCTTTTTTTTTTTCAGAATAATCACTACTGAATCTTGTCCTCTGTATGTTGGCCATGTGAAGGTGATTTTTTTGTACTTGCATGTAAGATTTTACATTGATCCTCATGGAATTTGATTTTATTAGATTCAGCCTGTCAAGATCCTTTTGACAACTGATTTTGACTTCCAGAGGGTCGGCTATCCCTCCCAGCGTTGCATCATCCGTAAACACGAGGAATGTAATATTTATGCCTTTTACAAGTCATGGATAAAAATGTTAAGTAGTGCTTATTACACAGATAAGAAAACTGAGACTAAGAAGGATTCAAAGCCAAGTCTTCATGATTACAAAACAAGGACTCCATTCACTAGATCAAAGTGTCCTTCAAACGCCGGGGGAAACTAAACACATAGCTATAAAACAATGAAGAATGAAATAAGTTCAAAGTAGAGATCCAGGCAAAATTGCTATGAGAAATGTGAGGAGTGAAAGATCACTTTCTTTTGATTGTGATAGGAAGCGTGAAAGAAGACTTCATGGAGAAAGTGGTTATCTAAACTGGACGTCGAAGAAAAGGAGGGATTTCATCTAGTAGAAATCAAAGAGAGAAAATCCATCATTGCAGTAATGAAGGACAGCATAAGCAAAGGCAAAAAGACAAACAAGAATAGGATGATAATAGGGAACAGAGAATAACCCAATTTGTCCTTCATCTACATGAAGGAAATAAAATGAGTTGACTGGCAAAGTCGGTTGTATGCAGATTTTTGGAGAAACTTAGGAGCCATAACCAAGAGTCTATTCAGTTGACAATGGAGTCACTCAAAAGAAATCAGCCTAGTCATCCACAATGAAAAACCAGAGTATGTGAAGAATGAATACTGTCTAGATTGTGACATGAGGTTGGATGGGCAATCCAGTGAATTGTTCCATGAATGCATTTATCTTGAACACAGACTATAGACAGACGTTGAAATAGGATCAGAACTGAGCAGAAGAAGATTAAGTTGGATTGCACATTTGAGAAATTTCTTAGTACTTCCATATATTCCAACCTGTTTTCCACTGCAAAATCTCATTTATTTAAACAATAATACTCTCCTCATAACTCTCCACAGCTATAAATAATAGAACATTATGTTTATCTCCAAAGAATAAAAATTGCAGTTCACCCAAAGGGCAGTGGAAAGATGCATGGTAGGCCAGCCAAAGGAGACTACAGAATAACGTCACCAACAACCTGTGTAATTATATTTGAGGCATCATAGAGGGCATATATGACCTGAAAAGGAGATAGTGGTACAGGGATGTCTATAGTGGAGGTCCCTAGAGATCTTCCCTTGGCCCTCAGCTATTTTATGACTTTATCAGCAACACGTATAATGATAAGTAGCATTGGTTTGCAAAGTTCTTCATTAATGTCATGACAGTTGTGAGGTAGGTACTATCATTATCCATTTTAGAAGTGAAAAAGTTGAAGCTAAGAGAGGCTAAGTGACTTATCCAGGGTCACACAACTAAAAGTCCAACACTCTATATCCCCTCTGTGACCAACTGATTTCAGTGAAGGTATCGCCATCAAATCTGTGGACAGCACAAAGCTTTGTGAGCTACAGCTTGCCTGTCAGGGAATGAATCAAGCATCTCCAAGGTTGTCAGTAGGCTAGGAAATGGAACAATGGAATAAGATTAAATTTAGTAAAAGCACATGCAAAACCCTACACTTGTGTTTAGAAAGTCACCTGCACAAGGATAGAATGTGAGAAAAACATGGATCTAAACAGTTCATGTGAAAAAAATTCTGGAGCCCTCAATCTCAGGATGAGTCAACAGTATGATAAAAAGCCAAAAACTAGTGCAAGAAGAGCCTTCGCAGATTAAAGGAGGTGATAGGCACACCATCCTTTGTACTGGCCATACCACATCTGGGGAATTATGTTTAGTTCTGGGTAACACATTTTAGGAAGATAACTGACAAACTAGCATTTGTTCAGGGATGGGACAGTAGTATGATTAAAAGCCTGGAGCAATGCTATACGAATATGGGTTAAAGGAATGGGAACTATTTTGTCTGGAGAAGAGGAGACTTGGGAGTGCATGATTATTATTTTCAAATATTTGAAGGGCTATTATGTGGAAAGGAGGCCAGGCTTATTCTCCTTTGGTTCCAGAGGACAGACTAGAAACAAGAGACAGAAATCTCAGAGAGGCTTGTTTCAGCTAAATGGAAAGGGGGAATTTTTAAATTTATATATGTGTATATATATATATATATATATACATACATACACATATGTGTATATATGTATGTATAGACACATATATATCTTAACAGTTCAAGTTGTTCCAATGTAAAATGGACTGCCTTAGGCACTAGATATTTTGTCCTTCATAGAAGAAGTCCTTAAGGGAAGGAAAGCTGGCCTCTCCTTGGTGATTTTATAGCAGGAGTCTCAAGAGTTCCAGGTTAGACTAAATAAACTCAGAAGTCCGTTCCAAATCTGAGGGCCTGTGATTCCCTCAATAGCTTCTGCAATGTCCTTCCTAGAAAAAGGCCATTGTCTTCTCTGAAGGGCAGAGCCAATTTACTGCTGCCCGGTGAAAGAATGGATCCCCAGGAAATGATGGCCTCTAGTTTAAAGGTTGGGTTGTATTGGAAGGCCACCAGATTTTAATTTCCATTGATGCCAAATTCCCATAGTACCCTGTATCATAGGCCACTAATAGCTTCCATCCCATTTTATCAGCCCCATAATTCAGAGAAAATCTGCAACCTGGACTTCCTTTAAAGCTTTTCTGGATTCACTTGCTACTCATTTGCCCTGTCTTATCATTCTGTCACACCAATGCTTTGCCTTTCATTCTTTTCCTAATTATTCAATTATTTTAATTTCTTCTCTTAGACCTCTCCAAGTCCCATCCCAGTGACAGTTCCCTGGGTGATTCTCAAGAGGGTGCAGTTCCTATTATAACTGTTCACATCCTGACCCTTTTAGCTTTCAGAAATTCCCCTTCCTGGGGCTTATTTTGTTCAACTTTCTTACTTCTGACTGCATTGGAGTTTTGTCAGGATTGTCAGTTCAACTGGCAGAGGTTCAGAATTATACCTCGGGTGCTTTGTGAAAGTTCTCTCTTCAGAGACTGGAACTATTTTTCTTTTAAAAAAATTGTGACAGACCGTGCAACAACAGGCTTTTGTCATTTTAATGGGTATGATGTAAAAAAACAAAACAAAACCAAGCGTCAATTTCAGTCACGGCTTACTAAATAAACATTGCCCATATCACAAACACTTTTGACTTGGCTTTGTCAAAAAAAAATGCTTTTCACCAATAATAAGTGTATTACCATATTCAAATTTGTGAATATACTCAAACCCTGAAAAAATTCCATGGCCTATTCATCTCTGCCTAGGGAGTTGTGCTATTCTCTTTCAAAATATTTCTAGCACAAGAGAAGTTTGCCTTCAATATATTTGCAAAAAAAGATCCATGATACATAATCAAGTCAGAAAGCATCACCAAACCTCTAGGATTCTATCAGGCAATTGTAGCACTAGTCCACTAGTCATTCAGTCTTTTTGATCATTGATTAATGAGCATTTATTAAGCACTTATTGTGTGCTATGCACTGGGGATAAAGAAAGACCACATGAGATAAATGAATGCAGGAAAAATGTTACATCCAATTACTCACTCAACCAGTACCAAACGCAGTATTTACTGAGTTTAGTGTCAGGGGATGTAAGATGATAAGTGTATCAGGATCTCTATCTTAAAGATCCTGTCTAGTAGAGAATAGCTTAGAATTCACCTCATTATTGAAAATTGCCTATTAACTTGTTAGCACATTTTTTAAAGTAGAGTCATTTTACGGATGCTTAATGAATGGCAGACTCTCATGACTGAAAGGGACCACGGACCAACTAACCCCATGCACCATTCTCTAGAACAATGTTTCTTAAACTGTACTATAAGGAACCCCACATTTTCTCTTTTTAATGAACGTTATGTTGTAAGCATTTGAAATGATAATTTTAAGGGACTTTACTATACAGATTCTGCCCAAAATTGAAGGGTTCTGCCACTGTGGAAAAGTTTAAGAACGCCTGTTCTAGAGGTGTCTTCATTCCCACTATACTTGATAATACCACAGTCTACAGCTGCCACCTTCTAGCTGTGAATGGGAAGAAGATGGTGGAATAATCCCCTTCTACTGAACTTGGTTCCTGCAAGTGAAGAAATGTTCTACCCTGTGGGTCATATATTGAAGGAGCAACTTTCACAATCATGATTGGTATAGGTTATACCTAAGCAGTCATGTATGCTGGGTGGAAAGAAGTGGTTTCCAATATCTATTTCATAGTGGGTCAGACATTTACCATTCTAAACTGGCTCCTTCCATTGCCATTGCTTCCAATTTAGGTCGGTATTGCCTCAGCCTTAGAGGGAGAAACAACCTTGGGCTTTGCACATGTTCACGAACAGGACATGATCCTACTAGAAGAAGTAGGCATCACTCCTTCCAGACTAATCTTCTGTCTCTTACTTTTGACTAATGACAAGAGAACAGTCTCCTGGCACTGCCCCCAACCCTTTCTCTTTTCATCCTTACCAGGCAGCCATGAAGGACTAGCAAGATCCAATCTCATTCTCTGCCCTGGTTTGTTTTGACCTGGAAGTGATCCAAAGAATGGCCGATTTCCTTTGGATCTTTATCACGACCTTCTCTCTCTTTATCTCTCTCAGCTACAAGTTAGGAAGTCCATGCATTGTCACATTTACATATCCCCAACATGAACTAAAAGAGGCAATTCAGTACCATCCTGTATCCAAGAATAACTTTGCGTCAAAATACGTTCAATATTATTGTCAATGACTCTATTTTCATATAGGTAGGAGGCATTTTTACAGATTTACATTTCTCAATCACCTAATAGATTGCCCTCTCCCATGTTCTTGGTAACTCAATTGCCATTATATGTTCATTACTGATTTGACTATTTTCCACGTAGTCTATGTCCTAAACTTTTACATTAAATATGTCTTCCTTCATGAGAAACACATACTAACTTTCTGGCGTTCAGCTTTCCAGAAACTCTATGTCCAATGTCTACAATGTCCCAAGATTCCTAGCTACCACCATATTTCTATAATAATAATAATAATAATAATAATAATAATAATAATAATAATAGCTAGTATTTTATACAGCTCATAATATGTGCCAGGCACTGTGCTAAGCACTTTACATTTATTATGTCATTTGAGGAACCCCATCTACAGTGATGAACAGATTGTTATATATTTGAAGATATCCTATGATAAGGAACTTATCACCTTCTGAGACAGCCATGTAGACAGCTGTAACTGTTAGGAAGATTTCCCTTATGTTGGACCAAAATCTGCCTCTCAGTGACTTCCTCTCCTGCTCCTAGTTCTCCTCTCTGGGGCAAAACTGAATAGATCTCATCCCTCTTCTACACAACACCCATTCAAATAGTTGGAGATACTTCTCAAGTTTCCTCTGACTTTCCTTCCTAAGTCTACACATTCTCAGGGCCTACAAAAGATCATTGAAAGTCATTCTTCAACCATTTCTTCAGTCTCAGGATCACTTTCCTTACCACAACTCCAGGGTAACTAGAAGAGGAGAAGGCCCATCACCACAGCAGGTGCCATTTCCTTATTTCATTCTCTTTGGTCCCTCCCATTGCCCTAAGTAATGCAGAACTCCCATGGGTTGATAGATTGCTCACACACTCAGATGAAATGGGAGTATCCATTCCATTCCTTCTAGTATGATAGAGGACCACCACCTCACTATCTGCCTTATCACTGTGTCCTAACACCCTCCAGGTATTGCTTCCTGCTTTGCTTCTATACACTCCAATTGCCCAAGACCACAATTTGATTTAATGATGCAACCTAAGGAGCTCTGACCTTGCCTTCTGCCTATCTGTTGACTTTTCTTCTGTTCCCTGGCTCTGCCAATTACAGTATGAGCTCTTCAACAACAGATATTGTCTTGCTTTTTCTATTTGTATCCTCAGTGCTTGGCATAGTGCTAGGCGACATAGGAAGTGCTTAATAAATGTCTTTCCCCCTTCATTCCATCATTTATTCATCCCAGTAATTCTTTTATGGATTGTGTTCATTTGCCAACACCCTTCTTAAAATGTGGCCTCCCAAACTACCCTTTTCGTGCCAAGCTAATAGTCTCCTCATGTTATATGCCCTCTCAGTCACAGTCAACAATTAGATGTGCTATAAGAAATGATGAGCAGGATAATTTCAGAAAAAACCCAGAGAGACTTATATGAACTGATGCAAAGTAAATTGAGGAAGACCAGAACAGTGTACATGGTACCAGCAACATTGTGCAATGATGTATTATGAATAACTTGGCTGTTCTCAGCAATACAATGACCCCGCACAGTTCCAAAGGACTCATGATGAAACATGCTATCCACCTCCAAAGAAAGAACTGAAGGAGTCTGAACACAAATCAAAGCAACCTATTTTTCACTTTATTTTTTCCATGTTTTGGGGGGTGTCTATGTTTTCTTTCATAACATGACTAATATGGAAAAATATTTTGCATGACTGCACATGTATAACCTGTATTAAATGGTTTACTGTCTCAGGGAGGGAAAGGAGGGAGGGAAATAATTTGGAACTCAAAATTTAAAAAATTAAATATTAAAAGTTATTTTACATGTAATTGGGGGAAATGAGATATTTAAAAAATTCTGAGTTCTAGCCTAATCAATCCACTTCTCATGTTTAACTCATTAACAGATTTGTGCCTTGATATTTCCATTCTTTAAAGTGGGGTTTCAACATCGTGAAGATTCTAAGGTTCAAGCTAAAATATCTACATAGCACCAGAGTATGCTTGATATCAAACAATGGAAGTAATAACCATTAACAAGTTAACAAGTTCTTTTAGAGGAATCGGAAACTAGTATTTTATCATTTGCCAACATTAAATATCTCATTACTCTTTTTAAAAACTAATAAAAATGCTTAAATTAAAATCTGGCCAGGATTTTAGCCTCAGAAATAGATGTATTTCCTTGACATTTAGATTATATACTCCCTGCTGAATGCAGTTATTTTACCCTACTTCAATGGTGAGTGTTCCTTCCACAGATTCAGTCAGGCAATCAACAGGTATTTAATACGTGTCTATTATGTTCTAGACATGGGGCTAAGTAGAGGGATACAAATAGAGGCTAAAGGCAGTCCCTGCCCTCAGGGAGCTCATAGTCTAATGGGGGAAACCACATGAAAACAACTATGTACAAACAAGTTGTCTACAGGATAAATTGGAGGTAATCACCAGAGAGAAGGTGCTAACATGAAAGGAGATCAGGAGTAAAAAAAAAAGCTTCTCGGAGAAGATAAGAATTTAGCTGGGACTTGAAGGAGACTCAAACCACAATCTTTCTGGACCTTAATAGTCAGCCTGAACCGCTGTGACTAAAAAGGCTTGTCACCTTGAGACCTCCATTTTGGGAGCTTCCAAAGTAAAATGAAGAGCTTTTCTGGGCTAATTTAGGTTTGTTTTAAGACAGAAAGACATCCCATATCTAATCTCTTATTTGTGGACTTTCTACAAATTTGTTTGGTCTAGTTAAGGTCTGCTTTCCATTGCCATACAGGGTCACATTCACACTGTGATTAGGTTTAAGAGAACAATAGGGATATAATTCTATTTCAATATTTCAAGACTTCATTGGATCTTCCATTTCTTCCACATAGATAGTCTTCCCACAGATAGAGACTGTACCCCCATTAACATCTGAACTCCAACAATTCTTATTGACATTTTTTCCATAATCCTTCCATGAAAGCTCCACCTAGCACCCGGGAAGTCTTGGCTATTTCTGGTTCTTTAATTCTGTTGTGAATATCAAGGGCAGATTCTGAGTGCCATCCTTGGAATTCTGAGTGCCACCCCTTTCCTTTGAAATGCTAATTAGTTAAGAGTTCTGTTCTAGGATGAAGTATCAGAAGCCTTTCCTGAGACTTCTACTTAGTGACCACATCTACCTTTGATAACCTGGTGTTTACTTACTGAGCCTCAAAGCCAGAAAGACGTGGATTCAAGTACTGGCACCGATATATAGACTGCCTTTGACCAGACCCTCCACATCTCTCTTAAAATCTCTGTAACAACAATACTACTTGCAGCTGCTATGGAGGTGTAAGACCAATAATACCAGTATACAAGAGGGCTGCAAGCACAGGTTCTTCGATCTGCTTTTCTAAAGTAAAGCAACTTTAAAGGGGTCAACAATCTTACTTTATTCAAACATATATATCATTCACTTAGTTCAGGGGAAAAGTCAGCACCCCGAACTTCAGAGAAAATACAAACAGAAATTACAAGCAGAGAAATAAAAAACCAATAGAGAGGGCTTCTGTCTGACCAAGGCAATACATATATAGTTACCAGAGAGAGAAGCACCAACATCTACGTTTTCAAAGCTGGGGGACCTCCTTAATGGCTACCCAAAGTCTAATCTGGCCAAGTCACAGGAACACTCTTCTAATGAGTGAGCCACAAAGCAAATCCTCACCTCAGAGCATATATACATATACACCCTTTTCAGACCCAGAGGGCATCACAACCTTCTTGGCCCAGTGCCTAATTAGAAATTAGCACAAGGTGTGGGCCTTCCTACCAACAAGCCTCCCCTAATCAAGCTGCCCTCAATGGGCTTCAAGTGAGGCCTAGTAATGGACTAGGAAGATCTTATCATTGTATTAACATTGTATTATCTCGAACTCTATTTAATTCCTTTTGATTTTTTAAGGCTCAAATCCAGTGGGGCCTTCACAAAGCCTTGCCTAATCCTTGGTTGGTCATTGTCTTCCCCCTCAAACTTCCCAGAACACTTCGCTTTGGATGTCTACAATGCAATATCATATATTATATTGGTGTTTATTTGGATCATCCTCTCACGTGACTGTGAGCTCCACGAGAAAGTTCACTTTAAAACATTTCATCTTCCCCTGAGCCTAGCTCTGTGTGCTTCCTGCACCATGTAGAAGCTTAATAAATCTTTCCAGCCATTGCTAATTTTTAGAAAGCGAAAGCTGAAACACATAAAGGCTAAACAGAAGAGCAGGATGTCTCTATGTTTTCGTTTTTATCTCCCTGCCTTAGCCTCAAATCTGTCTTCTGAAAGTCAACCAAATATAAATCCTGAATGAGTTATTAATTTACCAAACATTATCATTGGTCAAATTCAATTCAGCGATCATTTCTTGAATGACTTCTATGTGAGAGATACGTAAAACAACGGATCCTAAGTCAGGAAGACCTAGGTTCAAATCCAGTCTCCATTACTTACTCTTTAACCCTAATCAAGTCACTTACGAAGAAGGAAATAGCAAACCACTCCAGTATCTTTGCCAAGGAAACCCCAAGAGGGTCACAAAGAGTCCACACAGCTGAAACAACTGGACAAGGCACTTAATTTTGCTGATCTTCATTTTCTTCATCTGTAAAATGGGGATAGTAATCACACTAACTTTGTGTTATATATAACGTATGGAAAGTGCTTCATGAACCTTAAAATGCTGTATGAATCTACACTATGTAATAGCAGCAGCAGCAGTCGCATGGGGCGGTGTTAGAAAGAGCTGGTTTCAAATGCCACATCAGACTCTGCATAGACTTTGAGGGAGTCACCTGATGCCTCCAACCTTCAGTTTCTTCATCTGCAAATGTGTTTTAATAATAGCATTCACTTCAAATGAGTTAATGCTTTTAAGTACTTTAAAGTACAATATAAATATAGGCTATTTTATAATATATGGATTCCATTATATAATTTATTGCACATTATATCATATAATATCATATCCTACCGTATCATAATATAGTTTAATACGTAATGTCACATATTGATATGATAGAATTATATATTACACCGTGCTAGCTGCTGTTGGCGATGCCTCCTCTCAAGAGGTCCCCTATCTATTCTCCAATAATCTATTAGAGATAAAGGAGGAGAGACTTGAGTGTTCTGGGAGTCCAGTAGCTGAGATGAACCAGGGTTCTACTCCTCCCTCCTCCTTGAGCAGTCTTTCTGCTCCCTAGAACGAGCCAGAGAACATTCCGTTACCTTGCTGAGGCCTTAATGAACGCTCACTGTGTACTTCAGGGGAAGAGAGCCCCATTATTATTGGAGAAATCATTTTGCTCTGCTTTCAACCACTTGAAAATTAGTGATGCTAAATATAGCAGCAAGCTCTCCATTTCTGAGTTTTGAGCTCCACTGCCTCCGGCGACACACAGGTTCTAGGTTCTGGTGCAGTTTGTGTGTGTTTGAGTCTCTGTGTGTATCTGTGTTGTGTTGTGTGTGTGCTAGTATGTGTATGCTTGTGTGTGTGTGTGCTTATGTGTGTGTGCTTATGTGCATGTGTGAGTGTGTGCTTGCATGTGTGTCTGTGTGTGTGTTTCTAAACTTCTTTCCCCCAGCAGACTCAAAGGAAGGATCAGGTGCAGAATCTTTGTCTTCAGTGAAATTTTCCGGGTATTGGGGTGGGGAGAAGTGCTGATATTCCTAATGAAGATTTCCCTGATATCGGCTCAAATTAAAAATAAAAAATATTAGATTTTTAAAAATAAAGGAGAAACGACTTGACTAGTGCATAAATTAATTCAATGCGAAGCTATACATGACAGTTATATGAGACTTCATGCCGTCTTGGGGAGGGAGGGGGGAGGGAGGGGAGAAAAACTGGAACTCAAAACTATGTAGAACCGTGCGTGGTAAACTAAAAATAAAAATAAAAATAAAAAAAAAATTAAAAAAAAATAAAGGAGAAGTTGCAGGTCTTTCAGTTTTTCTTACTACTTTAATCCCTGACTGTTCCCCAGATAGCCGGCATTGATCTTCCACAAAAAGTATTTATCACATTCTTCATAGATTTCATGCTAAAAGGGACCTCATGCTTCCTCCAGTCCAACCCATTCATTTTACAACTGAGGAAAACAAGGCCCAGAATATGACTTCACTTTTTTTTTTCTTTTTGAGTCCAAACGTCTCAATTTTGCCCAGGCTGGACATACGGTGGCCACTCATGGGACCAATCAGCTTGGCCTACCGTAGCTCAGAACTTCTAAGTTCAAGCAATCCACAAGCCTCCGTCTGCCCAGTAGCAGAGATCCTAGGTATGTGCCACCAAGCCAGTCCCAGAATGGAACTTTCGTAAGGTCACACAGACAGTCAAGGGGTAAAACTGGAATTTGAATACAAAACCTCACACTCCAAAGGTCGCTCAGTGAATAGAGTACCAGGCCTGGAGTGAGGAAGATACAAATTCAAATCCTACCTCAGACACTAGCTGTGTGACCCTACTTAGTTTTCTCAACCATAACATGAGAATAATAATAGCACCTATCTCCTAGGTGCTATTATGCCTGGCACATTATAAGTGCTATGTAAACGTTAACTAATATTAACTACCATTTTGCCAACGAGAAAATGGAGTCCCAGAGGCTAAATGATTTGCCTGTGATTGACCTTCATTCTAGTTGTCTTCTTCTGGATGCTCTCCAGCTCACATATGCCCTTTCTAAACTTTAGTTTGAAGACAATATGCCAACTGATATCCATTTGTGGAGGTATATTATTCCTACCTACTTTACGATTTTTTTTGCCCTTAAGATATTAAAGTCAGAAACTTGCTGTATTTGAGATTTTAAAGTATTTGACTTTTAAAAGCAGATGAATGCATAATCCTTAAAAATAGATGCAATTTCACAGTCTGGCATTTGACTGCCTGGTGTCTAGAAAAATGCTTTGTAAATAGTAGGTGCATAATTAATTTCAGTTTAATAGAATTGAACACAGATAAAACCTCTTCTATTTAGAGCCACAAATCTTATTATCATAATATTTTGTTTAGAGGGTTGGGTTTTTCATTTTGTTTTGGTGTTTGGACGAGACCAACAATTATACCGGTTTAGGGAATTTCCATGAAGGAAATTTGAAATATTAGCAATAGTAATGAGGTATAGTTTGGTATATGAGCAAAGAGCTGCCCTTGGCACCAAAAAGCCCTGAGTTTGAATTCTGCTTTTGACACATACTGACTATACGCCCCCAGAAAGATCACTTTGCCTCTGAGTCCTCCAGTCAATTCTATAAGTGTCCATCTACACTGGCAGGAGGAGTTTCCTGACTGGATCTCCCTATACAAGCAAAATCACAGGTCCAGATGCTCCAAAAAAAGAAAGGAAAGATAACTGTGTTGAAATGTTAGCAGAAGTGATCCAGTAAAGAAGCATCTCAGATTCTGAAACAGAAGAAATGATGTGAAGAAAGATGTGGTTTAGATTAATTTACTTGTGCTATGGAGAGGACATTAGAGTGGATGGAGACTGGAAGACAAGAGATTAGCTTCAGGTGATTGCAGTAATTCAGGAGAAAGTGATAAGCAGCTAGATTGAGTTTCTAGAAATGGGAAAGGAGAAATATATTGTCTCATCTCTCTAGAGAGCAGAAATTATACTTTATACTTCATTGGATCCCCAGCACCCAGTTCCATGCACTATGCACAGTAAGTATTCATTAAGATTTGTTGATAATTCTAATATTGAAATAGTATCCCCCACACCACAATCATGAGCAATTCAACTGCCTCCAACGAAGCAGATGATCCAGTCTAGCTGAAGTGGGAAGGCAAGACAGGAGTGGTGTGTGCGAGGTGGGTCAAAGCACCTCCATCATCATTTTGACCGACCAATAAATCAACAAACATTTATTAAGCACGTATTATGTGCCAAGCATTGAGCTAAGCACCAGGGATACAAAAAGAGGGAAAAAACAGTTCCTAAACTCAAGGAGCTTACAATCTAATGGGAGAGATAACATGCAAATAGTCTATACAAACAAGCTATCTACAGGATAAATAGGAAATAATTGAAAGAAGGGAAGCACTGGAATTAAGAGGGCCTAAGGAAGGCTTCCTGCAGAGGATAGGATTTTAACTGAGACTTAAAGAAAGCCAGGGATGTCAGCAGTTGAAGTGGAGGAAGGAAAACACTTCAGGCATGGGGGACAATCAGAGAAAATGCCTAGAGCCAAGACATGGAATGTCTTGTTGTGAAACAGCCAGGATGCCCATGTCACTGGATCAGAGTACATGTTGGGGGTCCCTGAGACTCTTGCCACTAAAATCATCCTTTATAAAAGCAATCTATCAGACCCACTAACACCAACATCAATCATCAACCAACTGCCAATAGCAGTAATAGCCACACCACTGGCAATGCTTCCAGCCCAGCCATCACAATATCATGGAGGACCACAGCCAACACCTACTGCCATCCACAAAGAGACCCAAGAGTTTGTGAAATAGCACTGACCTCATTCCCCACTCTATCCCTGAACCACTGGTGGCAGCCAGCATTCAAAATAACAATTGGAAGTAGCCTCTGCAGGCATTACAGCCCCTATATCTGAAGAAGTCATAACTATGGGTAACAGAAGTCACCCAGAAAACAAAATTCTTGTTATCAAAGTCAATGGCATCATCAAATGGTTTAACTAAAAAAAAACTGATATGGAGTTACTAAGGGAAATGAGACCAGAGAATATGCATTACCATATGCCTTGTAGATGTAGCCTATGGATTACTGGGCTTTTCCAGCTGACTTGCAACTGAAACCTCCTGTATGTGTTGTCACCCCCATAAGAATGTGAGATCCTTGAGAGAAGAGATTGTTTTACCTTTTCGTTTGTGGCACATAGTAAGTACTAAATAAACATTTTTCCTTCCCTATCTTCTTCTTTCCTTTCTTCTCTCCTTCATTCCCTCCTTCCTTCCATTCCTCTTTCCATCCTTCCCTCCCTCACTCCATCCTTCTTTCCCTTCTTTCCTTCCTTCATTTATTCCCTCCTTCCCTCTTTTCTTCTTTCCTTACTTCCTTCTTCCCTCTCATCTTCCCTTCTACTTTCCCTTGTTTCCTTCCTTCCTTTTTCCTTCCCCTCCCTTATTCCTGACCTCTTTCTTTCTTTCCTTCCTTCCCTCGCTCCTTGCCTCCCTCCTCCCCTCTTTCTTTTCCTCCTTCCTTCCCTTCTTTTCCTCCCTCTTTTCCTTTACCCATCCATATTTCCCTCCCTTCCTCCATCCATCCTTCCCTCTTTCCTTTACTCTTTCCCCGCTTTCTTCCTTCCTTTCTTCCCTCCTTCCTCTCCTCCCTCCATTCTTCTTTCTTTCCCTCCTTCCTTCTTTTCTGCCTTTCTTCTTTCCTTCCTTTCCTCTCTTCTTCCCTCCTTCTCAAAAGTTATAAGAATGCAATTAGGTTCAGGTACAACTGACTTCCACTCCAACCTCTGAGATTTACTACCTGTGTGATCCTTGGCAAAATATTTAACTTCTTTGTGATTCAGGTAACTCCATATGGCTTATGAATGAAGTTGTTACAGGTGGGTTTCAATATGCCTCGATGAATATAGTTCCCTCTCCAGTTCTCTGAACTGATGCAATCGATGCTGCTGCCACTGCCGTTGTTGTAAAGGAAAATTATTGAATAGCAACAGAACATGGTGAATGACTGGATGTGGGCGAGAATTAGAATCATACAATCAATCGACAAGCATTCAATAAGCTCCTACTGTGTGCTAAGGGACTGGACAAGTTGCAAGCCAAAAATGGACTAGCCCCCACTCTGTTATATTACATTCCATCAAGGAAAACAATGTGTATATATATAAGCATATACAGAAATAGTACAAGATAAACCCAAGATGGTTTACAGAGAGATGGTACCAGCAGGTGGGTGATCCAGAAAGGCTCAGCTTGAAGAAAGTAAGGAATTCTATGAGGTCAAAGCAAGGACAGAGTGAATTTGATGTGTCAAGAGAAAAGGATTTGGACAAGGATCACACCTTGGTGAAATAAAAGAAGGTGGAGAGAGAGGAAGGGTGACTAATTCAAAGGGAAGGGAGGATTTCAAGCTCCTTTTTAGTCATGTTGAGTTTGAGATGACAGCTGAACGTAAAAAGCAGATATCCTACGGACAGACTGATAAATGGAATTGGAGCTGGTGTGAGAGGTTGGACCTAGAGATAGAGATTTAGAAATTATCAGGAGAGGATATAACTGGAGCTGTGAGAGCAATGAGGAGGGGAAGGATGTAGATGTATATAAGATGTGTGTGTGTATAGACATAATATATATATATATATATATATATATATATATATACATGAGGAGGGGAATGATGTAGATGTATATAAGATGTGTGTGTGTGTATATACATAATATATATATGAGGAGGGGAAGGATGTAGATGTATATAAGATGTGTGTGTATATGTATAAGTGTGTGCGTGTGTATATGAGGAGGGGAAAGATGTAGATGTATATACAGTATGTATATATACATATATACATATGTGTATATATATATGTGTGTGTATATACATATATATATGTATATACACACACACACATACACACATACAGAAAAGGTGTAAATATAAGAATAAAAAGAAGTGCATCCAAGAAGGAAGTATGGTACGGGAAGCACTGCAATCTGCTCTTGGGCACTGGTTCTGACACTTACCACCTGAGTGACTCTTGGATGAACCAGTGCCTCAATCTCTTTGCCTCAGTTTCTTCATCCATAAAACTTAGATGTGTGCCTAAGACAATAATAGTTTTAAGATTTGCAAAGCACTTAACCCGGCGTCTCATTGGACGCTCATAACAGCTCTGTGAGGCAGATGATACTATTATCTCCACTCTATTGCTGAGGAGATTGATGCTGTCAGAGTTAAATGACTTGTCCAGAGTTGCACAATTATCTACAGTGGGACGTGAGCTCAGGTCTTCCTGATTCCGAGTCCAACATCCTATCCACCCTGCCACCTAGCAGCTTACTTTAACAACCATGTAAAGGAAAAGAATGATAACAAACTGAATGTCGTATACAGTAATCAAGCTTTGGCCCTGAAGAAAAGATGAGAAAATGCACTTTCTTTCCTCCTTTGTAGCAGTGAGAGACTTTAGGGGAGGATCCCTGGATATACTATCAGACTTGCATTATGTGTCAGTTAGTGTTTACTGGGGGTTTGCTTGTTTTTCCTCCATTTTTTATTACTCTAGTTGATTCTCTAGGTGGCAGCTAGAGGCAGTTAGACACAGTGGATAGAGAACTGGGCTTGGAGTCAGGAAGACCTGAGTTCAAATCCAGCCTCAGACACTTGTTTACTTGCTGTGTGACCTTGGGCAAATCACTTAATGTCTGACTGCCTCAGTTTCCTCAACTGTAAAGTCATCAATAATAGCACCTCCCTCCCAGAGTTGTTGTGAAAATCAAATGGGATAATATGTGTTAAGTATTTAGCATAGTGATTATTAGAAGCTTGTCTTTCCCCACCCCCTGGAAGGAATGCAGAGAAATACATTTGGAAATAAAAGTGATATAAAAACCAAAGGTGCCAATAAAATTTAAGAGCTAAGTAGACACATTATTCTGCGTAATTTTTTTTGAACCTAGGATATTGGAAGTACAACATTGGCCTCTATTACAGTAAATGTTCCCTGAGGTCAGAGACTGTTTCATTTTTGCCTTGTATCTCTAATGCCTACCAAAGTGCTTTGGCTTATATCCATATACTCAAAAGCATCTGTGATCCCATCAATGTGGACAGTCTCTCCTTGATACAGCTGACAGCTCCTCTCAATGATACAGCTGGCAACTCATGACTGACCATGCTTGGCAACCCTTATCCATGTCTTCTGATGCATTCAACAAAGGGGCTTTGGTTTGTACGCTGGAGGTCTTCCTTGCTTTCTCTTGACATAGCTAGTTCAGAAGTGGAGCAGCATGCAGTGTATCCAGTAGTTATACCTTCTTTTCGTCACGTGACTGGTCCATCTTTATCCCTCTTGTATTTTGTCAATTACATCCCTTTATCAAAGTGAGTGATCATTTATTCCACTGATTACCTCCACCCCATTTAAAAGTAATTGCCTTTTTTAGGTAAAAACACTTTTTGATGGAATTAATCATAATTAAGTGTGAACAGGCACAGGTCACCTCCTTGAATCAATCAAAGAGATTTCAATTAGGGGGCCATAGGAAGTCTGTTCCTATTGGATGAGAGACTTGGTCATGCCTCAAAGAGCTGCCCTAAAAGCCTGAGCTAGATCAGAAGCAGGGAGAGATTCAGAGAGTGTGACAGGAGAGAGGAAGAAGCAAGGACATGAAAAGCAGAGCAAGGAAGAATCAGTAGCAGAGGCAGTAGCTATGAAGCAGAAAAGAGAGGTACAGGAGAGACTCAAGACAACTCCACCAGATGCATCCATCCACCCCCTCAAGGACTGAGGGAAATTCCAAGAAATTGTTTATTCTGTCTCCACCTTCCCCTCTGTGCCTTCCTCTCCTAATTGCCCACCCCTAATTGCCTACTTAAAGATACCATAATTTACTCTGCTGATTTTTTTTTCCTAAACTTTCCTGAATTTTGCCTTAACCACAAAAATGCCAAGGTTTGGCTTAGTAGAAAAGCAAATGTAAATTAAGGCAGAGAACAAACCTCCAAATGTTAAGAATTTTCTCCAGAATGTCTACAGTTGCATTCTCTTTTTTTCGTTCAATATAGTCTACCTACAGAAACAAAAAAGGAGAGTACCACAGATACCCTCTGGGCCATTATATTTTCCTAGGATTAATAAAGACTTGCATCAAAGTGTTCATCTTTGTCTTGTTGCTCTTTCATCATTCCTTGTTTTTAATGTGCGACAACCTTCTCATATACCCAACACATGCCTCTATTGTCCTGTGGATGTTTTTTGGTTTCAGCTTTTTAGACTTGCAGTCACACAGTTATTGGAAAAGGGGTCTTACAGTTGGTAGGCACATGTTTAGTAAGCTGACTTGGGTTAGACTTGATTCCATTTGATGCTTTCTTAAGTTTTTCCACATCACAATCTCAAAATAGTCTTTATTATCTGTCTTTAATATCATTAAATAAAGTACTTGGAAGGTTGTACTCATTCATGATGGGCTTTTTTCTTAAGTTGTTTACAAGGTATTTTAAACATCTATTTTGACCTTTTCCAATACAAACAGTTCCTTTCCAGTGAAAGTTTTCTAATGTTTGATGGGAGGAGATCAAGATTTAACAAATAGCCAGAACTAACTCTTTTAATCATCATAAAGACTCCAAGCATAAATATAAACATAAAAAACAACAAAAACTGGCATTTATACTTTAAGATTTTCACAATTTTTGCAAACATTATTGAGATACAAAGGTGAAAATAAGGAGTTTACATGGTCTCTGTTGATCAAAATGGGGCTACCCAGAGAAAATAGAATATTGTACATAGTGGCCAACGTATCTGTTGCCTTTCTAGGCTGGAGGGGAAGGTAGCTGAGGTCTGATGTTTAGAGAATCCTACCTAATGGCCTGCCAATTGTTCAAGCCATTTCTTAGGAAACATCCTTGACTTTTAGAATATTAAACAAACTTTCCTAATAATGATAATATCATGACTGACCTTTCAGGCTAAAGGGGAAATCTGAACTATTTCCTAAATTCATTAAATTTTAATAAATTAGAGGATATATTGAACACTGTATCACTACAACAACAAAAAACAAGACTTACAATCTGAATCTTGAAATGACATGTTTCTGGAGTCCTGTTGAAATTGGAGTCAAGAGACCTGGATTTGAAGTCTATTTCTTGTGCTTCCAAGTTGTATGAACTTGGATTAGTTGCTTATCATTTAAATGTCAGTTTCCCCATCAGTAAAAATAAGTATAATATTTACCATCTATAGTATTATGAGCATCAACTGAAATAATATAAAACATGTTTCAAAGAAAAACCATCATATAAATGGTTTATGTAAATTAATGTGATTATGATTAAGAGGAAGACTAAGAAGAGGAGGAGAAAGACAATGATGCTCTCAATGTTGGACTAAGTTTCTGGGTCACAGCCATCACGAAAGCCCAATGAAATGAACAAAAAGTCAGCACATGATCTAGATGAGTCATGGAACATTTGGCCCTCAGTGATTTCACAGAAGCACAAAGGATTTCCAAGACCATTTGATCCAAATGATGTTTTAAAACATATCCTCCATTTCTCAGCAAATAAGTAATCAAAGAATAAAAACAGTTTTCAAAAGAAGAGTTTCAAACTGAGTGATCATTTTAAAACACTTTCCAAATCGCTGATCATAAGAGAAATTAAAATTGTTTTTAAAACGACTTTGAGTTTTGACTTCATACCATGAAAATTTGCAAAGTTGGCAAAAAAGGATCAGTCAATATTAGAAGGGTTGTGAGAAGACAAGCAACACAAATATGCTGTTGGTGGAATTTTGAAGTCTGAATTTTCTCAATTTCAATTTGGAATTATTCAAGGAAAGTAATTAACCTGTCCATACCATTTTACTCATTGATCCCACTGCTAGTCATCTAGCACAAGGGATTCAGAAAGAGAAGCAAATACTTACCAAAATATTTATAGTAACATACCTCCTATTAGCAAAGAATTAGGAATGAAGTTAGTACACCCTTTGGTAATGACAAAAAAAAAACCTATGACATATGAATGTAAAGGAACATAGATGAATAGTAATAAGGGATGATTATGGAAAATTCAAA
Organism: Trichosurus vulpecula; assembly: GCF_011100635.1. Lineage (NCBI taxonomy): Eukaryota > Metazoa > Chordata > Mammalia > Diprotodontia > Phalangeridae > Trichosurus > Trichosurus vulpecula. The sequence continues at coordinate 49,044,075 of NC_050576.1, forward strand.
CAAACATGGGATGATGTATCTCTCTAGTAGCTAATTCCTTGAGGTCATTATTTATTTTGGACTTTGTATCCCTAGCACATAGCACAGTGCTTTGTATGTAGTAGGTACTTAAGAAATGTCTGTTGACTTAAAGAATGTAGAAAATATTCATGTATGCCTTGTCACTCTGTTTGTCTTTGTATCTCTCTCTCTCTCTCATATGGCCAGAAGTTCTCATCCCTTCAAGGCAGCTATAGCTAAGATAGTGAATCCAAAGCCTGGTCTTGTCTCTTCCTGTTGTTGTTTGGATTCAATATTTGGTTGGTAGATAGAATTAATTCAACCCTGAAGTCCTGTCCCACTTAATGTGTTGCTAGATGAAAGAAGCACACTGTTTTTTTTTGTACAGTGGTTAGGGAAACAATATATTCCTAATTCTCATAAAAACACTCAAGAAATATTAAAATAATTCCCTAACAATAGATCTACTACCTCCAAATTAGTAGCTACCTAGGCATCAAAAGCACTATACAAATCCCTGACTAGCAATTGTTTAACAATTAATTGGGAGCAAAATTGAGCAAGAGGAAGGGAATGGGCTGAAATACCTTTAAGATATGAGATATATTTTTAATGATCTCAAGCTTCTCCCTGAAAGTGAGACCTACTTTTTAACATCAGTATTCTTCCACAGATGTTGCATTACTTTGATTCATAGGATACTAATCTTTGTCTTACAATATCATATCTAGATTCTTTTTTAATCATAACTTCAGGTACTACAACAATTCTGTTCTCTAGATCAGTTGTTTTGTAATGAGATGTTTCACATTCTCTTCTATTTTTTCATTCTTTTTATTTTGTTTTATTATTTCTTGGTGTCTTATAACATCATTAACTTCCACTTGCCCAATTCTAGTTTTTAAGGAGTTATTTTCTTCCTTAAATTTGTAGATCTCTTTCTAATTAGTTGACTTTCTTTTCATAATTTTCTTGATTTTCTTGGATTGCTCTTATTTTTTCCCTAATTTTTCCTCAATCTCTCTTATTAGATTTTAAAGTCATTTTGAAGCTCTTTCAACAACTCTTTTGGGGCTTGTGACCATTTGACATTTTTCTTTGAAGTGGAGGGAGGGGAAGGGAGGGACAGGGAGGAAGAGGGAGGGAGGGAAAGAAGCTATGGGCAGCCTGTGTGATCCATAGTTATTATTGCCCTATCAGTAGAACTCAGTGGTGGTTCCCAGCTGGGAGGACACACCTCATGTGATGAATCAATGATAAGATATTTACAAAAGTAGTGCAGGATGGGCAAACATGGATAAGTTATGCTCTTCATCACTGGAGGGAGTACACACATCAGTGAGATTACAGATTCCTCAGAAGACTGGGATAATGGAGTCAAATAGCAAATCATTTCTTTAAATGTAAGAACACCCACTTTCTCCTCTCTCCCAATCATCTGTCAATCACTAGGATAAAATTCAACCTGACTTCCCTCTCCTAGCTGGTAGGAAGGTAACTCTATTTCTATTCCCAATCAATTAAAGACTGATAGAGAATGCCACAAGATATATCAGGAGCAATTAATCTCTAGCTCAGAAACAGTGACCTGAAGAAAAAGGATGATTGCAGAAGACCCTTCAGCCAATCTCAGTATAACAAAGAAGGGCCATTTACAGAGAAAATCTGAGCCCTACTTTCAATCTAAGGATAGTGTAATATGTTAGAGAGGTCACCAACCCTAGAAAATTTCCATGCCGATCATTAGCCAAAAATTGATTGATTGGCTCACATGTCCCAGAGTGACTGGTATTTAAGGCCATTGTCAACATCAGCTGCTGATAGTCATCCATGTTGTTGGATTGTTGCCACAAGATGAATGGCACAAGGAAACAAAATTAGTCAACAGCTCAAGTATCTCCGGTCAATCAGTTTGATACTTGAGACACTAACATTGAACCAAAGCTTTCAGGTCATATTGCTTAGGCAAATGTCCTCAGGTCCTCCAGGTATAGCCTACCAGACACTCGGGTGTCACAGTACATCAATGAGTCAACCTTCGAGCATTTAAGCAAGCCTACTATATGGCAGGCACTGTGCTAAATGATTGAGAGAGAATACAAAGAATAAAACAATCCTCACTCTCAAATAACTTGTGTTCTATCAGGGGAGACATCTATAAGTATGTATAGGACATGTAGACAAGAAATAAAAGACATTTAGGGAGAGAGGGCACTAGTAATTCAGAGGATCCCAAAAGACTTTGTATAGTATGTAGTAGGAGAGCTGAATCTTGAAGAAAGTGAGATATTGCAGGAGGTGGAGCTGAGAAGGAAGAATGCATTTCCAGTATGGAGAATGGCCAGTGCCAAGATATAGAGGTGGGAGAAGAGCCATGTGTGAGGACCAGAGAGAAAGCCAGTTCAGTTTTAAATCACTTCTGCTATTATCTCTTCCGATGTTCATTTTTTCCATGTCTCTCTGGTATATTGTAGTGATAAGGAATTGTCTGACACCAACGTAGTGGGGTATGATAGAAATGAGAGTTGCTTGAAGCTCATCCCTGATCTCTTGATGTCTACTTGATGCAAGACAACCTCTCCTCCTTCACAAGATGCCTCCCCCATATCACAGACGATGCTGGGGCTGGGAACCGCAGGGTTGATGGATTAGTGTCGGTCATGTGCTATGAGGCAGTTTCTAATATGACCGGAGTTATTTGCCAATATTCTTCTCTCATCCTTTTATCTCTGCCACAGACTCCATGACCTGCTCTAAATTTCTAGGGGTACCTTATTAAAATACTCGGCTCCTTATAGCCATTCTCCTCTCCCTTCAATAAGCAATTGAGGGATGAGATGCAGTTATAAATGCCAAATTTAGCTGGCAGTGGGGGGGGGAGCTACAAAAGTTTATTTCATTTTTTATGTCCAGTATTACATTTTTATAACAAAAAGGAGAAAGGAGGTATCATAATCCAAATCTTTTCCTTTCAGAACCCCCACTCTCTGTGTAAATACTGCTCAAATAAATGGAGTTCTTGTCCAGTAAGATTACTCCCCCAACAGTTGTTACTCCACCTCTTTGCAGTTGTCATGGCCATCAGCTTTCCCAACATAATCATATTCCTGACAGTATCTTTTATCTTCTCTTTAGACGGCCCAGGTCACATGAGACATTCTCTCAACAGGTGCATCTTGTGCCTGGAAATGCCATCCCAAAATTCAAGGAAGGGATAATCTTCTGAGAAGTGTTGGACTGGTGGGGGGGGGGTGGGGTTTAACCTTACGCATGGTTCCAAAGCCATATAACCTCTAGTGACACCTGCGCATTTGCTCTTTACTCATTTTAAACGGGTGTCAAATGACAGGAAGTTTCTCTGCACCAGCCTGAGACTTAATTATTACTCCTGCAGAGCTAGATGTCAGATGTCAGGGGAGAGAGGAAAAAGGAGAAGAGGAGAAGGGAAGGGAGGAGAGGAGGTGACAGGAGATGGGAGAGGAGGGGACAGGAGAGGAGACAGAGGGGAAAGGAGACAGGGGAGAGGAGAGAGGAGAAAGGGGTGGGGGAGAGAGAGAGAGACAGAAAGAGAGAGAGAGATCAGAAAGTGATTTCATCATCAAACCTTATAAATTATATATCCTTATAATAGGATTGAGACAGGAAAGAATCTGTGACTAAACAGAGTATCTTGAATATTCATTAGGTCCATTAACCAAGTTCTGCACCATGGCCAACCTCCTCCAAATTGAGAAACAGAATGCTTTTCTTAAAAAAAAAATACCTCTCCCTTCTCTTTTTTAAAGTTAAATCCTGAGTTAGTTCCACAAGCCATGGCGAGTTGGTCACACTCTAAATCCTTTTCCTAATTCTATAGCTGAGCAATCCTGTGGATAAAAAAAAAAGAAAGAAAGAAAAGAAAAAGAAAAATCCTGCAAAACTCCTGGCCCTCAGCCTCGGTAGGAAAAGTGCACCCAAGGCTCCTGGGCCCCTGGATCTTAGGAGACATGGCCTCAGAGGATTGTGGGGGAACCTTCTTCTGACAAGAAACCTGACTCCCAGGCCTCCAAAGATGCAGAATTCCTCCTGTGGCACGCATTAGTGATAATCAGCATGCGTTGCTATGGTTCAGCAGAAGTCAGTCCTGAACTTCGCAGAACTCTTTCAACCTTTCCTCCCTCACTGTGTAAATGGGAACGGAACAATAAATCTTGTTGACAATTACTTCCCCGTCTATTGGCAGGAAGTCAGCAGTGGTTTGAGCGGCAGCTTCGTGCACAATCTGCGCAGCCCAGCCAACACCCATTAACTATCTCCCTAGTTTCTCTGGTGACTTGGAGAACATGTTATTTTTCCCCAGTGAGTAACCCTTCCAAATGTTGAATTAGTAATATTAGCACCAAATACCACTAATTTGTCAGCTAGGCTGTGTTTTTCTGTAGCGCTTGCAATGGGGTCTGATTACCCCCTTTTGCAACACAGCTGAGTAAAGATGAAAATCTGAAGACTTTGTATTTATATAATTTTGCCTGGCTTTACAAAAACACATTAAAAACGGGCACGGAGTTGAGTTAGTTACTGCTCAAGATCCGCACCCTGACTACAAATAGAATTCTGGTACTTAGGCCTTGACGGTCAATAGATACAACCTTGCTGGGTCTCACTGCTATATTATGATTTTACAAATTAATTGAAAATTGAATTCATTTGTCTGTTTGGCCAACATTTATTTACAACCAAGAAGCCGACCATTCTCTTGGCAGAGTAGATAGCACTCTCCACTTGGAGTGAGAAAGACCTGATTGGAATCTTTCCTGGAACACTTAACAGCTATGCAACTCTGGGAAAATCATAAACCTTCCTGGACTTCAGTTTCCTTTTCAGTAGGACGGGGTTCATAACAGTATCTACATCACAGGGCTGTTGTAAGGATCAAAAGAGGTCATGACTGGAAAGCACTTTGCATATCTTGATGCCCTATATAATTGGCATTGTCTTATCAATTCTATACACATCCCCTCCTTTCCACTCCTATACTCACTACCCCCAGGTCAGACTTCTTCATCAACCCACCTTAATTTTTCTCCTCAACTCGGGAAGCACCAATTGCCTTTTGAGTTTTTTTTAAACTGTTTATCTCAGACACCTAAACTCAACAAACCCAAACAGAACTCATTATGTTCTCCCCCCTAATCCAGCCCTTTTCTCAACATCTTTATAATTGTTGAGGATGCCACCATCCCAACAAGTCACTCAGTCTCAAAAATTCAGTGTCATCCTCAGCTGCTCATTATTTATCCCTCACTCTCATTAATCCAACACACCGCTAAATCACGACATCTCTTATGTGTGTCTCCTCTCCTCTAATCACACAGTTACCAGTCTAGTACAATGGCCCTCCATTATCCCCTATTGCCTGAACCTTTGCAATAGATTCCTAATTGATTTCCCTTTTGTAAATCTCTTGCCTGTCCAATCTATCTTCCACATAGTTGCCAAAGTGATTAAGGCAGAAAATGAGAAAAGAGTCATGGGTACAAAAAGATTTTTAGCAGCTCTTTTTGGTTTGAAAGTTGAGGGGATGCTCATCAATTAGGGAAGGGCTAAAGAAGTTGTGGTATATGATTGCGATGGTGTACTATTGTGCTATAAGATATGACAAAGGGGATGATTTCAGAAAAAAAAAAAACAGGGAAGACCTATGAACTGATGCAGAGTGGAGTGAGCAGAACCTGTAGACAGAAACAGCAACATTGTAATGATGACCAACCATGGAAGACTTAGCTGCTCCACTCAATAGAACGATCTGAGACAATTCCAAAGGACTCATGATGAAAAATGCTGTCTTACCTCAAGAGAGAAAACTAATGAACTCTGAGTGCAGATGGAAGCATCCTTTTTTCACTTTATGTTTCTTGCTTTTTATTTTTTCTTGCAACATGGCTAATATGGAAATATGTTTTGCATAATTTCACATGTATAACTGATATCATATCTCTTGCCTTCTCAACGCATGGAAGAAGGGCATGAGGGAGAAAGAGAGTTGGGAACTCAAACAAATTAATGAATGTTAACATTAATCAAGAAAAAAAGTGATTAAGGCACAGAACGACATATCACCACCCCCCACTCAATAAGCTCCAGTCACTCTGTATTAAGCTTAGGACCAAATTTAAGCATTTCCATTTGATATTTCAGGCCTTTTCACAAAGTGGCTCCAATCAACCCTTCCACCACTATGCCACCAAATACAAATTCTTCTATTTGGCATTTAAAAAATATATTAGGCATCTATGTGCTAGGCACTGGAGAGGCAAAGAATGAAATAATCCCTACCTACTCTCAAAGGATCTTACCCTCTAATAGTAGAAATAAGTACATATATAAATATATATAACGTAATTATAAAGAAAATAAATATAAATTAGTGAAATGTAAGGTAATTTAGGGGGAAAGACACTAGCTTTGGGGGGGTCAATAAAGGCTTCATTTAGAAGGTGGGGCTTGGGCTACATTTTGAAGGAACCTCTATGGATTCTACGAAGTTGAGGTGAGGAGTGATTGTTTTCCAAACACAGATGGTAGCTAGTGCCAAGGAATGAAGACAGGCGATGGGATGGTCCGCGTGAGGAACAGACAGAAGGACAGGTCGATTCAATTTCACAATGTGGTAAGGAGAGCCAAATATGAGTCATGGAAGATAGGTTATGGCCTCGTTGTGATGATTTAAAAAACTAAGCAAAAGCTTCTCTTTCCAAATTTACTACACATTACTCTCTTCTTCATACATACAATCTAATCAAACTGACCTTCTTGTTGTTGGTCATCACGTATAAAATTCTTTCTCCTACCACTATGCTTTTGAACTGGCTTACCTTGTGCCTGGAATGAATGAATAAATGAATACCCAGCCTCCTTAGCTCTGCCTCTTAGAATCCCTATCTTCATGAAGCCTATCTCTAGCATGATACCTCTTCTGATCCCCTGCCCAGCTACTCAGTACACCCTCGAAAATTATTTCTTTGTATTGTATAATATTTGACAATGATTGAAATAGTGGCTGATTTCTCCTTTTGGTTACACAGAACAATAAAAATGAAAAATCTGAAGGCTCTGTGTGTGTAACAGTACATATATGTGTGTATGTGTATATATATATATATATATATATATGTAGGCGTGTATAGATACTATGTGTGCATCAATTAAGTCAACTTAGTGTCTGTTTCAAATATACACATATACATATATTCATATATAATTAATATAATACATAATACATATCTATCTGTATTTATAAACATGCACGCACACACACACACACACACACACACACACACACACAGAGTCAAGACCCACCTCCAGATTGCAAACAGAATTCCTGTACTTCTGGACAGAAATTGAACTTGAACACACTTGTCTGGCCAAAAAGACTAAAGTCACAAAATCACAGACTCCCCAAGTTCATCAGGATTTCCAAGGCTATCTAATACAACCCATACCCAGACAGGAATCTCCTATAGTATCAACCTGACAAGTGATCATCTAGCATTTTTTGAAGACCTCCAGTAAGGGGAAAACTATGAGACTACTACCTTCCAGGGGATCCCATTCTATGTTTGGGTCATTCTAATCATAGGCAGTTTGGGTTTTTTTTTTTTCTTTCATAATGTCAAACCTAAATCTGTGTCTTGCTAACATTACCCCATTGTGGCTAATTGTGACCTCTTGGATCAAACAGAATAAACCCAGTTTTTCTTCCATGTTACAACCCTTCACATATTTCAAGAGAACCCTCATGGCTCTCTAGAGTCCTCAAGGAGCCATGACTTCATCACTGGGGATGTTCTGTACACTGATCTTAAATAACCCCACTGTGACTTGGAAGAGGGTTTGCAAGAGTTGTTATGCCCCTCCAAAAAAAAATTCATATACTCATCCAACATGCTACAGTGGAAAGGCCACTAGGTTTATACTTTCTTTGTACCTCCAGAACCTAGTACAGTGTCTGGTGTGGGACTAAGTGCTTGGTAAATGCTTTTTGACTGACTAATTGAATGATTTGGGACCAAAGGACTTGAGCTCAAATGCTGGCTCTTCTACTTGCTGTCTGTGTGACATTGGTCATCTCTTAAATTTCTTGAGATTCAATTTACTCATGTTGAAAGAACTATGAAGTTTGAATGCAGACTGAGGCACACTTCATGCTCGCCTTTTTTTCTTCTCTTTTGTTTTTGTTTTTGAGTTTTTTTTATTTTTGGTTCTGTTTCTTCTTTCTCATGATTCATTCCATTGGTCATAATTCTTCTCCACAACTTGACTAGTGTATAAATTAATTCAATGCGAAGTTATACGTGGTATTTATATGAGATTCCATGCTGTCTTGGGGAGGTGGGGGGGGAGAAAATCTGGAACTCAAAAGTATGTAGAACCGTGTGTTGTAAACTAAATATAAAAATTTAAAAAAAAATTTACTCATGTTAAAAATAACGGAGTTGGACCAGATGACCTCTACAATCCCATCCTACTCTAAAATGTTTATTCTCTAATCCAACATGGTGGTAAGCCTCTTTGAATTTAGCTAAGTGGGTGTATTCAGATCCCTTTGTCCACTCCTAGAATTATATTTGTAGCTTTTATGCCTTTGTAGGATAGCCTTTGAGAAACTAAAGTCATTCTCATTTAACAGTGGTTTATCATAATAGGGCTTAAATAGTAAGGATTTAATAAATATTTGTTAAGTTGAATGGACTACCTGACTCTAAAATGGACTGGCATATCAGGAAATAGATGGAAATGCTTGATGATGTTAGAGCCTGAATAAGCTGCCATCGTGTTTAGGGATTTGGGGGAAGGTTGGGATAAGTGCTATGCAATATGTCACATGGGAACTAACGAAATGACAGAGGACAGATGAAGAATAATGGATTAGCTGTAACTACATCTGAGCATCTCAAATATTACACATGTGTAATCCAAAGAGGTCTATAAAACATCCAAGATTCGCCACTGTTTTCCATGGATTTGTAAGTGCCTAAATTAATATAAATATTTGTATTGTTTCCAACTGGGGTTTTCCCGGGTACAATAGAATTTTGCTTCAAGTCTTGGGCAACACTGTGAGTGTGAATCAGATGATCCATCCATCTAAAAGAGAAAGCTTCAAGGGGTCTCCATTCAGAAGGAGCAGAGGGAGACAAAAAGGTATCATGGTATGAAAAATCGAATGTAAGTTTGCACAGTATGAGATTGAACCTGGCAGCTCAGCCTTAGCCCCAGAGATGAGAAAGCCAGAGAAAGCCAATAGATCTTCTTTCATCTGACAGCTCTATGGTCTTTGGAATGCCCTCAGCAAAACTGTTCATAAGCAGCAACACAACCTAAAGATAGCTTGGTCGTTGTTCTCTCACCTTCTCTTTAGCAACAACAGAAAAGCAATCTATCCAAATATAAAATTGAAATAGTAGCTCTTTCATGCATGACGCCTCCAGTGAGTAATGGAAGGCCAAGTGCATCTCTGAAAGCTGAGGTACCTTTGTGCATGTGTATGGACATGTTGCAGATGTGCTCCCTGAAGGCAAGAAAATTATCGACTCCCTTTTTCCCCACCTTTCCCATCAGTTAATTGTGTACAGTCGTAGCACCTGTGTGGGGGACTTTTGCAGAATTAATTCAAATTCTTGTAGACTTTTAGACTTGAGACAGTAATTCATTGGACATATGTCTCAACCAGGATTTTGGAAGGAGATACCCCTTTCCAACAATCCACAAACCAAGATTTTTAGTCCCTTTATGTTCTGAAGATTCAGCAAAATCAATGCCTCACTGAGAATGAAGAGTAAGTAATTCCCTAATAGGAAGGAAATGTTTCTTATAATGACGTCTGGAGTTTTGTTTAGACAGGGAAACAATCAGTCTCTACATGTGTCACAGCTCCAGCAGAATAAGTCATGGAGACGCACTAAACCCTGAGAGTTAAGGCTCAGCATTTTACCTGTCTGTGCTGTTGCTGGCTATAACTTAGTGAGACATTGCCCAATTGCACTGGTACAGGGAGTTTTCACACAGGAATTTCCATAATGATGGAAACACAAGTTTTGTTTTGTTTTTGGAGAGGGAGAGACAGAGAGAGAGAAAGAGAAGGAGGGAGGGAAAGAGAGAAAGAAAGATAAGAGGAAGAGGAGGAGGAGAGAGAGAGAGAGAGAGAGAGAGAGAGAGAGAGAGCGCAGTGGTGTCCACTCCTTGCAAGTAGGAATTGTTTCATTCTTTGCACTTGCACCTCCTATGCCTCACACATAGTAGGTGCTTAATAAGTACTGGTTGAGTGGCAGCTAGGTGGCACAGTGAGTAGAGTACCGGCCCTGGAGTCAGGAGGATCTGAGTTCAAATCCAGCCTCAGAGACACTTGACACACTTACTAGCTGTGTGACCTTGGGCAAGTCACTTAACCCCAATTGCCCTGCATTCTCTCCTCCAAAAAAAAAATAAGTACTGGTTAATTGATCGACTAATGGATTAGTCCATCAGTGCCCTATGTTGTCAGTACATAAATTGGTTCTTATATCACCCTAGATTCTGTTATAAGTTCTCAACAGATACACAAACATACTAACCTCCAGCACACTCCAGGCCTCCTACCTCCACTACCTCCGCTGGAATCACCCTAAGACTTCTCTTATTCCCTGCAAAGATACTGGGAGCTCAGAAATTCCAAACCAGATACCTGACACAAAATCAGACCAGGAATTGGACCACCATGGCTTACCTACTTAGAAAACTCTATTAATGCAGGGGTTCTTAACATTCAGTTTTAAACTTTTTGAACATATATATATATATATATATATATATATATATATATATACACACATACATATATAGTAATAATATATACTATATGTATATATAAACACACACGACAGTATATTGATTTCTTTGAAATCTTTTGATTTTGATTTATGCATTTAAATCATTATTTAGAGATTGCGCACATAGGCTTCACTAACTGCCAAAAGAGCCCACCACACACACACACACAATAAAGGTTAACAACCTCTGCTCTATGAAAATCAGCAGTAGGAGTTTAGCGTCCAACCACACCCCAGGCAGTACTGCTTTCCTCAAAGAGAGTCTAGAATTCAGTTTCCCAATACAGAATAGGGTCTACAAATATGAACTCAGGACCATTCTAGATAGGACTACACACAGAATAGCATTAAGGGTTCACACATAAAACTTGTCTTTTTGAAACATACTTGCCTCCTCTGCAGTAACACAATCAATGATCCAACTTGACATGACCCATGGCTTCACTGTCACCCACTCTCCCTAGTCACTACCTTCACAAATGCTTCTGTTTATTCTTTTTTCTTACCATTCAGTCCATCTAAACATGCAATCCACAACATGTCTCCTCCACCACAGAGCAATCAATGACAATAAAGAGACATCACCCAGAGACACAGCTCTCTGTCTTACCCCAGAACTCCCAGTCCTAACAATGGGATATCCACTTAAGACAAACTCTTTTCATTCTTTCCACATTATACCTTGATGGGCAATATGAAAGCATTGCTATGTATCTGCCCTTAAAATATTCTTTCAAAAAAGAACCTAAACTTATATTTGAGTGTATTAGTTGTTAATAGAGGCAGGCATAGGGGGAATGAAGAGGGAATCACCCTCAAGTGAAGACAGAATCATCCTCAAGAGGTCTGAATTGGCAACTCAGTTCCATTACTAAAGAATTGTGTGACCTTGAATAAGTCGTTACATTAAAGTTTTTCAGTTTCTTTATTTGTCCAATGCAAATAACACCATCTTTCCTGCTTATTTCACAGGGTTGTTGTGATCAGAACCATCACTGTACCTCAGGTAAAGTCAGTTGAGTTGGGGAGGGGGGATAATGATGCAGAGGACAGTTGAGCAGGGACAGAGGTGGTACAAGCCCTAAGAGTCAGACAACAATAATCCTGGGGGTGGGACACAAAAAACCACAAGGCAAGATGTGGAGAGGATGATCACTACAATGGGGAAATATGCCCTCTGCAGATGTTGGTGACCTGGTTCAAAGCCTAATTTGTTCCATATTAGTTACAACTGAGGTTATAAGGATCAGATGAAATAGTATTTATGAAAGCATTTTGAAAAGTATAAAGCACAGTGAACACATGGAATTTAGGAGCTGGAAGGGACCTAACACAGTCAAATACATTCACTTCACAGATTAGGAAACTGAGGCACAGTTGACTTGCTTAAGGTTAAACATCTAATTTGGGTGTTATGGATTATCAACATAACTTCAAACACTTACTGTGTGACCCTGGGCAAGCCACTTAACCCTGATGGCCTCAGTTTCCTCCTCTGTAAAATGAGCTGGAGAAGGAAATGACAAACCATTTGAGCATCCTTGTCAAGAAAATCTCAAATGAGGTCACAAAGAATCAGAAACAACTGAAATGACTGAGTGACAATGAAACAAATTCAATTGAACATGAACGAGCTTTACGAAGTTTCAAAAGAAAGGATTGAGTTGAACTGAGAGATTTTAATTGATGGAGACAATAGAAAAGAATAAAACCATTGCAATACTTTCTTAAATACCTATTTTGATAGTTTGATGAATATGTGAACGCATGTGGTAGGGTATACATCACAGCCTCTTCCCATTTCTTTTTTGTTGTTGTTTTGTTTGTTTTACATTTTATCTCTAAT